>NC_139829.1:25656151-25893651 GCF_963691815.1 Echiichthys vipera | reverse complement strand
ATTGAAAGAGTGAAGGTGTTAAAACTAACAAAGCAGGAGCTTTCTGTAAGCAGATAGCTCAGATACAGTTTATAGCAAATATTTCCATATAGGAAAATATAAATTCACACATTTGCTACTCGTGTTAAGTTTAGTTTTTGCTTTTAAATGGTACATTTAAAGACACAGAGATACATAATTGCTGTACATTGTTTTATTTTATAGAAACATGGAAAAATAGAATGAATCATAAACGTTAGAAATACGATTTATTTTTAAATGAATAACGTTAGATGAGTTGAGCCAGTTAGTTCCAGTACTAAATTATTAATAACTCAGATTATTAATCCTTATTTGAAGTGCGGATGAAGTGTTCAGTTCGTCAGTACACATAAAACAGAGCAGGCTGTCAAAGTGATCAAATCTCACATTTTCCATGATGAAAGTTAGTTGAGTCTCTTTCGTCAGTCTCTGTGAGTCTTTAGTAAATGTCAGGATGTCTCAAGTCCTCAGCAGAAGTGTTGATTTGGAAGAAATCGTCGAGTGAAAGTTGAGAAAATAACCTTTTCTTGACCGTCTGAGGTTTGTTTTTGTTTAAATGATGATTTTATAGAAATGATGCACCTGGAGACAAACACAGCAACCATGGAATCCTTCACGTCACACCTGAGTTCAGTCACATCTGTAAATTTAAAGTTTATTAGGCCTAACGTTATACAATCACATTGAGATCAAGTTCATATATAAATGTCTAATCTAAAACTATTTCCTCTGAAGTCTCCAAATATATTTTTTTCTGTCCGGTTAAGTTGTTATTCACAATTTCCACTTGGCTATACTGATGTGTTATAACGTAAAAACACACAAGGAAAATAATGAAAGCTATTGTTAATGCACCATTAGTGTTTTACAATAGCTGTCTCGTTGCAGCATGGAAACTACGATCATTACGCACAGGCCGATCTTTACGCACAGACATCTCCGTGAAACACAAATTTGACTTCCAAAAAAATATCAATGAAAGCATTTCGAGTTCAGATCACTGAATAAACGTGAGACCACTGAGACCACATTCAGAGGCAGTTAGTTTAAACGTATCTATAGTTCCAGGTGGACTGCTTGTTTTTTCAATAGAAATATGCATAATTAAGCATTTGCCTCGAATAAAATCAGACAGGTCCGACCCATTTATTACGGTCTTGCCAATAAATCATTTTAAACAAATTAAAGCAGTTTTGGGTTCATCTAAATTGAAAAGCATTAAATTGACAGAAGCAGTAAGAACTGTCAGTATATGTCACAGTCTGAGTGTTTTAAAAGCTGCCTCTTCTCCTCACGTAGGCTGCTCTTTTCTTATGGGTTTTTAATCGAGTTGACCCTTTATTTAATGCATTTGTCATCAGGGACTTGTATTTCTTTTGTGTATTGTAGCAAACAGACCAAAGCTTTGCCTTGCATTTGTAACGTTTCACCTATTTATTTAAGGTATGTTGCATAAAATATGGGATAGGTCTATTGTTTAATGAAATAATATTTGTTTTTATCATGCATCATATGTTGACTGAATTTTAACTTACAGGTATTTCGGAGAAAAACTATCCGCCATTCTTCAAACCATCATTAGACCTATTATTTTATTATCTTTTAACATATCATGTGGTAAATTATGTTTGATATCGTCTGATGCTGAGCTGTCCGTGCCTGTAAGTTTGTCCGGACGGTGTAATCCATATAAAACAGAGCAGGCTGTCAAAGTGATCAAATCTCACATTTTCCATGATGAAAGTTAGTTGAGTCTCTTTCGTCAGTCTCTGTGAGTCTTTAGTAAATGTCAGGATGTCTCAAGTCCTCAGTAGAATTGTTGATTTGGAAGAAATCGTCGAGTGAAAGTTGAGAAAAAACCTTTTTCTTGACCGTCTGAGGTTTGTTTTTGTTTAAATGATGATTTTATAGAAATGATGCACCTGGAGACAAACACAGCAACCATGGAATCCTTCACGTCACACCTGAGTTCAGTCACATCTGACCTCTGGGATCTAAAGTTTGATCCAATCAGCCTGAGATCAAGTTCATCACAGCTGTGTCATCATTAATCATCTGTCCTGTTTCCACTCGGGTTGTTCACCTGTGAATCTCACATGTGCAGAGGAGACTTACAGACATATTTCCAGATCCACATATAACCTGATATATCTGACCATTAACGCAAAAGAAAGACGTCATCAACAGTAATACTGCTGCTACTACTGCTACTACTACTACTGCTACTACTACTACTACTACTACTACTACTACTACTGCTACTGCTGCTACTACTACTACTATCACTACTACTGCTACTACTACTAATTATAATAATAATAATAATAATAATAATAACAATAATAATAATAATAATAACGCAATAACTGTCGTGTCATTTCGCACAGACCATTTTCGTGAAACCTCCAAAAAAGTATCATCTTCCACTGACAGCAACGACGGCTTTAAGCTCAGTCACCAAAGCAGAGTTTAAAAGCACAACCTCCGAAAGCAAACAGCCAAAGTGAGGAGCTTTAAACACTAAATGCTGAACGCAGCCTGCACAAACTCCAAACCTCTGAACCATCAGCAGACCTAAATGACGCCGACAACAGATTATTTTATTTTATTCATATTTTCGATTATTTCTAATCACTCGCCTTGAATAAACGCCACAATGGTTCTGCTTCAAAACTTTATTTTACCAAACCTTATTAAATCAGATTTAGACCAGATAAATTAAAAGTCAACTTAATCTGAATCTACTGTAAGTCAACTCTCTTTTTTCAGAGGAAATATGCATAAATAAGTAGAACTAGAGTACATATATATATATATATATATATATATATATATATATATATATATATATATATATATATATATATGTAGAAATTGTATATATGTAGTTAACAAAAATAAAACCGTTTTGGCAAAATCAAAATGTATGATGTAATGTATATGCATATTATTTTTTAAAATCAACTTCAGATATGGTTGAATCCTTTTGCATCAGGGACGTGTTGGCCTAAATTATTTCATATTCAGGCAAATGACGTTAGACCAAAGCTTTGCATTGAATTGTTAAAATATAACCATTTAAAAAAAATAAATTATGCACTAGCATATAATGTTCAATGGAAAAAACATTTGGTTTCATCCTGCAGTTAATGTTGATTAGTTAGTGATTTATTCGTCTGATGATAGAAAATAAAGCCTATCTTCAAATCAGCAGATGTTATAATATATTTTATTTCATAACATAGTGTAATTACATTAAACTGTAGTTCTGTATCCATATTATTCATGTGAGTTAAGCTCCAGGTGTGTGTAAATTAATCTCTCCGGTGAAATCCAAATAAAACAGTGCAGCCTGTCAAAGTGTTGAAATCTCACATTTTCCATGATGAAAGTTTGTTGAGTCTCACCTCTGTGACCTAAAGTTTGATCCAGTCAGCCTGAGATCAAGTTCATATCTGAATGTAATCTACTGATCTGACTGCATCCTCTGTCATAACATGTGCTTTTAGTCTTCACATCAACTCTGTAATATAGTTTTATATAGTAAATATAAATAACATTGCACACATGCAGTGAAAAAAAGAAATGAGCAAACACAACAAAGGAGTAAATGTCTGTTTATAACTAAGTTATTGAGACCATCACTGCATTATCTGATTTACACAGACTGCTTTAAAAAGAAGATTTGAGCAAAATGAACATTGAGCTCAAGTCTTTATGTATTAATAACATGTCAGTCATTAAGGGGGGGGGGGGGGGGTCACTTTCCCTTTAACAGTATGGTCCCTGTCATAGCAGCCATCCACCACCTGAGGGCGCAGCAGAGTAAAATATATCAGGGAGAGAATCACAGTTTATAAATCAGTTAAATGTTCACAACTCAATGCAAAGCTTTGGTCTAAAGTGATTTACCTCAATATGAAATAACTTAGAGCAACAAGTCCCTGATGCAAAATGATTTGATGATTTTAGTCTATAGTTGATTAAAAAAATTATAAAAAATATAAAAAAGCAGAAGATCAATTTGACGCGTCGTTCCGCTGGTTTTCACTCAGACTGTGAAATGAACTGACAGATTTTACTGCTTTATTTTAAAGGCTACTCTCATATACATTTTGATTTAGTCAAAACGGTTTCATTTTTGTAAACAATAAATATACAATGTATACAGTATTTACTCTATTGCAAGACCGTAGCCAGTTTCATAGATCTTATTCATTCATTCATTCATTCATTCACCTTCAACCGCTTATCCCGGGGTCGGGGTCGCGGGGTTGCTGGAGCCGATCCCAGCTGACATCGGGCGTGAGGCGGGGTACACCCTGGACAGGACGCCAGTCTATCACAGGACACATCGAGACGTACAGAGACAGACAACCATTCACACCTACGGGCAATTTTAGACTCATCAATTAACCTAACACATGCATGTCTTTGGACTGTGGGAGGAAACCGGAGAACCCGGAGAAAACCCACGCAGATACGGGGAGAACATGCAAACTCCGCACAGAAAGGCCAAGGTCAGGATGCGAACCTGTGACCTTCTTGCTGTGAGGCGACAGTGCTAACCACTACACCACCGTGTAGCCCAGATCTTATTCTATTCTACTTATTTCTGCATATTTCCTCTGAAAAAAATAGAGCTGACTTAAATTCAGACTTAACCTGACTTTTAATTCATCTGGTCTAAATCTGATTTAATGAAGTTTGGTAAAATAAAGTTTGGAAGCTTGTCTGCAAAAATATTGTGGCGTTTGTTAAAAGCGAGTGATTATAGATTATTGAAAAGATGAATAAATTAAAATAATGTGTTGTCGGCGTTCTGTAGGCTATATGAATACAGGCAAATACATCATTTATATACCACCCTCATTGGACTCATGTCTGGTGGGGATGAGTCTGCCTACAGGTGGGAGACTGACCACCTGGCGACCTGGTGAAGGGAGAACAACCTGGAGCTCAATGCATCCAAAACAGTGGAGATGATAGAAGACCTCAGGAAGAGCGCACCCCCACCCTCCCCCATCATCCTGCGTGAAGTACCATAAGAATCCTTTATTGATGATTTACTGACAAACTTTTGCTGATGGCTTATTCAAAAATGAGAAAGCCGTTCTTAAACTTACTAACATGCAGACATGTTGTCTTAGAAAGTGAGAGACACACGAGTATTTAAAGCCATTAAATACAAAGTCATTCCTATAAACCCTTCATAAATGGTGATTTATCAGAAAGTAACTAAATAAAGAAATCTCGTGTCAAACAGATTCACCAGGTTTTCTGAGTTGCAGAGACATTTTATTGATTAACAGTGCAAAGGCGTAAAAGAACACATGTAGATGAAGCGAACTGTCTTTTCAAGGGGGATGGTTGGAGATGTAAGGCCCGAAAGTCTCAGGTGGAGGTGGAGGTGCAGGTTGATGGCTGTAGGTGGAGGTCCTGGCTGCAACTGTCTGGCAGAGTCTTGAGTGTGACGGCCAGTGCAGGATGCTGGATTAGGATTTAGTTGGAGGCTCAGGGTGAAGCTGTCGAGGCTGGGAGAGGATTTTCACTTGTTGACTGAGATTTGTTTTTGATTGTTCTCCTGCTTTATTTTATGTGTCCTTGTTTGTGAAGCACTTTGTACACTTAGTTTGGAAATATGCTATATAAGTAAAGCTATTATTATTATTATTATTATTATTGTTGTTGTTATTGTGACTATTATTATTATTATTTATTCTGTATTAGACTAATTATTATTATTATTATGATTAATATGAATATTATTTTGTTATTATTGTTGTTGTTGTTGTTATAATTATTGTTATTATTTTTATTGGTGTTATTATTATCATTAATATTATTTATATTATTCTAATTATTATTATTGTTATTATTATTATTAATATGTGTTCTGTATTGTCATTATTATTATTGTTGTTGTTATTGTTATTAATATTACTATTTTAATGTATTTTGATTATAATAATCATATTACTTATTTTTATTATCATTATTATTTAAGTGTTATCATTACTGTAATTATTATTATAATGTTATATTGATATTATTATTATTAATAATATTAATATGAAGTCTTGTTAAATTATTAGTATTAATATTAATATTAAGTGTTGTTAAATTATTATAATTATTATTATTATATTTATTATTATTATTATGTATGTGTAATCATTACTTTTAATATTATGATTATGAAAATTATTATTATTATTATTATCATTATTATTATTACTATTATTAATATTATTATTATTATCATTATTATCATTATTATTGTTATGATGATTATTATTATTATTATTATTATAATTATTATTATTAATATTATTAATATTATTATAATTGTTACTATCATTATTATTATTATTGTTAAATGTTATACTGCATTGTTCCTGTGGCTGTCTGCAGGTGGAGGCTCGGGCAGCACACAGCTGCTGTTTGAAGGCAGAGTTCAGATCTGAAGGTGGCTGTGAGAGGCTGTAGGTGGAGGATGGAGCAGGACACCTCAGAGGCTGTTTTACAGAATCTGCAGGTGGAGCGTGGGGCAGCAGTTGGGTGGTAAAAGCTCCTGGCAGAGGGTGACAGCAGAATGGCAGAGGCTGTAGGTGGAGGATGGAGCAGGACACCTCAGAGGCTGTTATACAGAATCTGCAGGTGGAGCGTGGGGCAGCAGTTGGGTGGTAAAAGCTCCTGGCAGAGGGTGACAGCAGAATGACAGAGGCTGTAGGTGGAGAGGGAGTTGTCATCTCTCAGGCAGCAGCTCAAGGTGGATGTTTGGTTTGCCGTTGGATGGTAAAGACGGAGGGTGGAGCGTGGAGTGTGGTGCTTCAGCTGGTTTGCAGAGGCTGCTTGTGTCCTGGCAGGTGATTTATGTCGCTGTGAAGACTGAAGCTGGATGAAATCATTTAACAGAGGCTGCAGTTACTGATTCAAACACCAGACGATTCATCAGTTATGTGGCACTTTGAGAAAATACTTACCTTAAAATGACAATATTTACACTTAAAACTACTATACTTAAACTTAATCTTAAAACTATACTTAAACTTAAACTTAAATCTATACTTAAACTTAAACTTAAATCTATACTTAAACTTAATCTTAAAACTATACTTAAACTTAATCTTAAACTATACTTAAACTTAATCTTAAACTATACTTAAACTTAATCTTAAACTATACTTAAACTTAATCTTAAAACTATACTTAAACTTAATCTTAAAACTATACTTAAACTTAATCTTAAATCTATACTTAAACTTAATCTTAAACTATACTTAAACTTAAACTATAACACTTACACTTAAACTTAAACTTAAAACTATACTTAAACTTAAACCTTAACACTTAAACTTAAAACTATACTTAAACTTAAACTATAAAACTTAATCTTTAAACTATATTTAAACTTAAACTTAAACTTAAACTATAACACTGAAACTTAAACCACAACACTTAATCTTAAAACTATACTTAAGCTTAGACTGCAACACTTAAATGTAAGACTGTACTTTTCCTTAAATTATGATAAGATGTACAGATTGGATCTTATTTGAGTGTTATGCAGTTCTCAGCTTTTTGTTTGGCCGCTCAGGCTCTGGTTCTCCCGAGATATCCACAACATAGCGAGGAGGATTGGTTCCAGCCCCGTATGAGACGTCCACATGGACCCGGCCGTCTTCATCGACTGATTCTGTGAACACGGGCCGGTTCAGTCTCTCCCACAGCTTCTGCTTGATACAGCGGCCCAGATGTAAACTGTACTGACGCGGCTGGCCACTCTTGGTCCTGTGAGGAGCAGAAAACACAGACTTTAAATCATAATGTTACAGGAAAAACTGAGAGTTTTAAGTGATTGGAAAATGTGACAATTATCTGATTGATTTTGACACAACATACTTCAGCATATCATCCACAACTTCATGGTAGATGCGCTGGTACTCTTCCACTGAATGGTTGTGGATTTTCAGAGGTTCGTCATGGTACAGTGGAGCAGTGGACGGCTCGGGGCTGGGGACAAAGATCGAGGCCACTGGCAGGTCAGCAGGTGAGATGGTGGCCGGAGGCTTTGGGACCAAATCCAGTAACTCTGGCATGTCAACAGCTGGGGTGGAGGGCTGTGGAGTGGGAACCCCGTTCAACACCACCGGATGCTCAGCAGGAGGTTTGGAGGGACGGACCGAGGAGGTCCGCTTCCTCTTCTTAGGAGGTTTTGCAGGAACAGCAGAGTTCTGGTGCTTCTGGTTTAAAAGCAACACATGAGAGGATGTCAGACTCCAGTTCACTTCTTACTCTACAACAAACTGTTAGAATCTCACAAGACATAAATCTACATCAGATGCACTGCAGAGGACTTCTTTTTCACATTCAAATACCCTTCACAGATTCTGTGTATTTTACAGGAACCTTTATTTGTTTCACTCCTGACCTCAATATGAAAGTTACTGAAATGTGAGCCCAGTAACAACGGCCTACAGTGTGTCCTAACACATTCATATTGACAGTACACTCTACTTTGTGTTTGCCATTTTGTAAAACAGCCTAATATTGAGGATCACACTGTGGACAGTTTGAGACATTAACAATTTCCTTATCCAAAATATTAGATTCAAATGTGTCACCTGGTCGTCTGTGCAGCATGGACAGCGTGCAGCAGTCTTCCTTGCACCCCCTGCCAGGCGTGCAGACACTCTCCTCCCTCTCTGCTTTTCTTGCAGGTTGACAGACACATCACACTGCAACAACACACACTAGTGTCAGAATGAGGCTTTACAGGTAAAAGCAACATCTGACACTGAATAAAGGGGATTTCAATTTTCTGTTTGCATGTCCTGTCTACAAAATACATTTTTAAAAATGAATTAAAATTTCCCTAAAAAAATATATATTGACTTCCCTTGGAGTTCATGGAGGCCGTATTAACTTTGCAGAGGGCCCAGGGTAAAAAATAGCTGCTGGGTCCCTATTAACTCCTGTTCCTCACACACTCTGTGCTGTGTGGACAGATTTTCTCTGTTTACTGCACTAACATTAAATTATTTTAGGAATATGCAACATGTAATCACATAATTGAAAGAGTGAAGGTGTTAAAACTAACAAAGCCGGAGCTTTCTGTAAGCAGATAGCTCAGATACAGTTTATAGCAAATATGTCCATATAGGAAAATATAATGTCACACATCTGCTACTCATGTTAAGTTTAGTTTTTGCTTTTAAATGGTACATTTAAAGACACAGAGATAAATAATTGCTGTACATTGTTTTATTTTACATGGAAAAAATAGAATGAATCATAAACGTTAGGCAGTTATTTTAATTAAGAAATACGATTTATTTTTAAATGAATAACGTTAGATGAGTTGAGCCAGTTAGTTCCAGTATTAAATTATTAATAACTCAGATTATTAATCCTTATTTGAAGTGCGGATGAAGTGTTCAGTTCGTCTCGACGGTGAAATACATATAAAACAGAGCAGGCTGTCAAAGTGATCAAATCTCACATTTTCCATGATGAAAGTTAGTTGAGTCTCTTTCGTCAGTCTCTGTGAGTCTTTAGTAAATGTCAGGATGTCTCAAGTCCTCAGTAGAAGTGTTGATTTGGAAGAAATCGTCGAGTGAAAGTTGAGAAAAAACCTTTTTCTTGAGCGTCTGAGGTTTGTTTTTGTTTAAATGATGATTTTATAGAAATGATGCACCTGGAGACAAACACAGCAACCATGGAATCCTTCACGTCACACCTGAGTTCAGTCACATCTGTACATTTAAAGTTTATTAGGCCTAACGTTAATTAAGCATTTGCCTCGAATAAAATCAGACAGGTCCGACCCATTTATTACGGTCTCGCCAATAAATCATTTTAAACAAATTAAAGCAGTTTTGGGTTAATCTAAATTTAAAAGCATTAAATTGACAGAAGCAGTAAGAACTGTCAGTATATATCACAGTCTGAGTGTTGTACAATCTGCCTCTTCTCCTTACGTAGGCTCCTCTTTTCTTATGGGTTTTTAATCGATTTGACCCTTTATTTAATGCATCTGTCATCAGGGACTTGTATTTCTTTTGTGTATTGTAGCAAACAGACCAAAGCTTTGCCTTGCATTTGTAACGTTAAACCTATTTATTTAAGGTATGTTGCATAACATATGGGATATGTCTATTGTTTAATGAAATCACATTTGTTTTTATCATGCATCATATGTTGATTGAATTTTACCTTACAGGTATTTCGGTGAAACTATCCGCCACTTTTTCAAACCATCATTAGACCTATTATTTTATTATATTTTTAATATATCATGTGGTAAATTATGTTTGATATCGTCTGATGCTGAGCTGTCTGTGTCTGTAAGTTTGTCCGGACGGTGAAAAACATATAAAACAGAGCAGGCTGTCAAAGTGATCAAATCTCACATTTTCCATGATGAAAGTTAGTTGAGTCTCTTTCGTCAGTCTCTGTGAGTCTTTAGTAAATGTCAGGATGTCTCAAGTCCTCAGCAGAAGTGTTGATTTGGAAGAAATCGTCGAGTGAAGGTTGAGAAAAAAACTTTTTCTTGACCGTCTGAGGTTTGTTTTTGTTTAAATGGTGATTTTATAGAAATGATGCACCTGGAGACAAACACAGCAACCATGGAATCCTTCACGTCACACCTGAGTTTAGTCACATCTGACCTCTGGGATCTAAAGTTTGATCCAATCAGCCTGAGATCAAGTTCATCACAGCTGTGTCATCATTAATCATCTGTCCTGTTTCCACTTGGGTTGTTCACCTGTGAATCTCACATGTGCAGAGGAGACTTACACACATGTTTCCATATCCACATATAACCTGATATATCTGACCATTAACGCAAAAGAAATACGTCATCAACAGCAATGCTGCTGCTGCTGCTACTACTACTACTACTACTACCACTACTACTACTACTACCACCACTACTACCACCACTACTACTACTACTACTACTACTACTACTACTGCTACTACTGCTGCTGCTGCTACTACTACTACTACTACTACTACTACCACTACTACTACTAATTATTATAATAATAATAACAATAATAATAATAATAATAATAATAATAATAATAATAATAATAATAATAATGCAATAACTGTCGTGTCATTACGCACAGACCATTTTCGTGAAACCTCCAAAAAAGTATCATCTTCCACTGACAGCAACGACGGCTTTAAGCTCAGTCACCAAAGCAGAGTTTAAAAGCACAACCTCCGAAAGCAAACAGCCAAAGTGAGGAGCTTTAAACACTAAATGCTGAACGCAGCCTGCACAAACTCCAAACCTCTGAACCATCAGCAGACCTAAATGACGCCGACAACAGATTATTTTATTTTATTCATATTTTCGATTATTTCTAATCACTCGCCTTGAATAAACGCCACAATGGTTCTGCTTCAAAACTTTATTTTACCAAACCTTATTAAATCAGATTTAGACCAGATGAATTAAAAGTCAACTTAATCTGTATCTAAGTCAACTCTCTTTTTTCAGAGGAAATATGCAGAAATAAGTAGAACTAGAGTAAATATTTATATATATATGTAGAAATTGTATATATGTATGTATAGTTAACAAAAATAAAACCGTTTTGGCGAAATCAAAATGTATGATGTAATTTATATGCATATTATTTTTTTAAATCAACTTCAGATATGGTTGAATCCTTTTGCATCAGGGACGTGTTGGCCTAAATTATTTCATATTCAGGCAAATGACGTTAGACCAAAGCTTTGCATTGAATTGTTAAAATTTAACCATTTAAAAAAAATAAATTATGCACTAGCATATAATGTTCAATGGAAAAAACATTTGGTTTCATCCTGCAGTTAATGTTGATTAGTTAGTGATTTATTCATCTGATGATAAAAAATAAAGCCTTTCTTCAAATCAGCAGATGTTATAATATATTTTATTTCATAACATAATGTAATTACATTAAACTGTAGTTCTGTATCCATATTATTCATGTGAATTAAGCTCCAGGTGTGTGTAAATCAATCTCTCCGGTGAAATCCAAATAAAACAGTGCAGCCTGTCAAAGTGTTCAAATCTCACATTTTCCATGATGAAAGTTTGTTGAGTCTCACCTCTGTGACCTAAAGTTTGATCCAGTCAGCCTGAGATCAAGTTCATATCTGAATGTAATCTACTGATCTGGGTGCATCCTCTGTCATAACATGTGGTTTTAGTCTTCACATTAACTCTGTAATATAGTTTTATATAGTAAATAAAAAAAGATATAAGCAAACACAACAAAGGAGTAAATGTCTGTTTATAAGTAAGTTATTGAGACAATCACTGCATCATCTGATTTACACAGACTGCTTTAAAAAGAAGATTTGAGCAAAATGAACATTGAGCTCAAGTCTTTATTGTATTAATAACATGTCAGTCATTAAGGGGGGGGGGGGTCACTTTCCCTTTAACAATATGGTCCCTGTCATAGCAGCCATCCACCACCTGAGGGCGCAGCAGAGTAAAATATATCAGGGAGAGAATCACAGTTAATAAATCAGTTAAATGTTCACAAGTCAATGCAAAGCTTTGGTCTAACGTGATTTACCTCAATATGAAATAACTTAGAGCAACAAGTCCCTGATGCAAAATGATTACATTTAGAATATAGTCGATTAAAAAAATTATAAAAAATATAAAAAAGCAGAAAATCAATTTGACGTGTCGTTCCGCTGGTTTTCACTCAGACTGTGAAATGAACTGACAGATTTTACTGCTTTATTTTAAAGGCTACTCATAATATATTTTAATTTAACCAAAACGGTTTCATTTTTGTAAACAATAAATATACAATGTATACAGTATTTACTCTATTGCAAGACCGTAGACAGTTTCATAGATCTTATTCTATTCTACTTATTTCTGCATATTTCCTCTGAAAAAAAGAGAGCTGACTTAAATTCAGACTTAATTTGACTTTTAATTCACCTGGTCTAAATCTGATTTAATGAAGTTTGGTAAAATAAAGTTTGGAAGCTTGTCTGCAAAAATATTGTGGCGTTTGTTAAAAGCGAGTGATTATAGATTATTGAAAGATGAATAAATTAAAATAATGTGTTGTCGGCGTTCTGTAGGCTACATGAATACAGGCAAATACATCATTTATATACCACCCTCATTGGACTCATGTCTGGTGGGGATGAGTCTGCCTACAGGTGGGAGACTGACCACCTGGCGACCTGGTGAAGGGAGAACAACCTGGAGCTCAATGCATCCAAAACAGTGGAGATGATAGAAGACCTCAGGAAGAGCGCACCCCACCCTCCCCCATCATCCTGCATGAAGTACCATAAGAATCCTTTATTGATGATTTACTGACAAGCTTTTGCTGATGGCTTATTAAAAAATGAGGAAGCCTTTCTTAAACTTACTAACATGCAGACATGTTGTCTTAGAAAGTGAGAGACACACAAGTATTTAAAGCCATTAAATACAAAGTAATTCCTCTAAACCCTTCATAAATGGTGATTTATCAGAAAGTAACTAAATAAAGATTTCTCCTGTCAAACAGATTCACCAGGATTTCGTAGTTGCAGAGACATTTTATTGATTAACAGTGCAAAGGCGTAAAAGAACACATGTAGATGAAGCTAACTGTCTTTTCAAGGGGGATGGTTGGAGATGTAAGGCCCTGGAGTCTCAGGTGGAGGTGGAGGTGCAGGTGGATGGCTGTAGGTGGAGGTCCTGGCTGCAACTGTCTGGCAGAGTCTGGAGTGTGACGGCCAGTGCAGGATGCTGGATTAGGATTTAGTTGGAGGCTCAGGGTGAAGCTGTCGAGGCTGGGAGAGGATTTTCACTTGTTGACTGAGATTTGTTTTTGATTGTTCTCCTGCTTTATTTCATGTGTCCTTGTTTGTGAAGAACTTTGTACACTTAGTTTGGAAATATGCTATATAAATGAAGCTATTATTATTATTATTATTATTATTACTATTATTATTATTATTATTATTTGTATTATTATTATTACTATTATTTTATTATTATTATTATGATTATTATTATAATTATTATTATGTATTATTATTATTGTTACTTTTATTATTATTATTATTACTATTATTATTTGTATTATTATTATTACTATTATTATTTGTATTATTATTATTACTATTATTTTATTATTATTATTATGATTATTATTATAAGTATTATTATGTATTATTATTATTGTTACTATTAATATTATTGTTGTTGTTATTATTAATATTACTATCATGATGTATTCAGTATTCTGTGTTATAATAATGATAATTATTATTACTTATTATTATTGTGATTATTATGTGTTCTGTATTATTGTTAAAATTATTGTTATGAATTGTATTATTATTATTATTATAATTATTATTACTATTATTATGCTAGTGGGAGGAAACCCATACTAAGGAGTTACGAGCTGCAATAATCTGCAAATGGATATTATTATGATTACATTATATTATTATTAATATTATATTCTTCTTATTATTATTATTATTATAAATCTTATTATAATTGTTATTATCATTATTATTATTTTTATTATTATTATTATTATTATTATTATTATTATTATCATTATTATTATTATTATTATTATTATTACTATTATGTTATAATGCATTTTTCCTGTGGCTGTCTGCAGGTGGAGGCTCGGGCAGCAGACAGCTGCTGTTTGAAGGCAGAGTTCAGATCTGAAGGTGGCTGTGAGAGGCTGCAGGTGGAGGATGGAGCAGGACACCTCAGAGGCTGTTTTACAGAATCAGCAGGCGGAGCGTGGGGCAGCAGTTGGGTGGTTAAAGCTCCTGGCAGAGGGTGACAGCAGAATGACAGAGGCTGTAGGTGGAGAGGGAGTTGTCATCTCTCAGGCAGCAGCTCAAGGTGGATGTTTGGTTTGCCGTTGGATGGTAAAGACGGAGGGTGGAGCGTGGAGTGTGGTGCTTCAGCTGGTTTGCAGAGGCTGCTTGTGTCCTGGCAGGTGATTTATGTCGCTGTGAAGACTGAAGCTGGATGAAATCATTTAACAGAGGCTGCAGTTACTGATTCAAACACCAGACAATTCATCAGTTCTGTGGCACTTTAAGATAATACTTACCTTAAAATTACAATATTTACACTTTAAACTACAATATTTAAACTTAAAACTACTATACTTAAACTTAACCTTAACACTTAAACTTAAAACTATAACACTTAAACTTAAAACTACACTTACACTTAATCTTAAAACTATACTTAAACTTAAACTTAAAACTATACTTAAACTTAATCTTAAAACTATACTTAAACTTAATCTTAAAACTATACTTAAACTTAAACTATAAAACTTAAACTTAAAACTACACTTAAACTTAAACTTAAAACTACACTTAAACTTAATCTTAAAACTATACTTAAACTTAATCTTAAAACTATACTTAAACTTAAACTTAAAACTATACTTAAACTTAAACTTAAAACTATACTTAAACTTAAACTATAAAACTTAAACTTAAACTTAAACTATAAAACTTAAACTTAAACTTAAACTATAAAACTTAAACTTAAACTATAACACTGAAACTTAAACCACAACACTTAATCTTAAAACTATACTTAAGCTTAGACTGCAACACTTAAATGTAAGACTGTACTTTTCCTTAAATTATGATAAGATGTACAGATTGGATCTTATTTGAGTGTTATGCAGTTCTTAGCTTTTTGTTTGGCCGCTCAGGCTCTGGTTCTCCTGAGATATCCACAACATAGAGAGGAGGATTGGTTCCAGCCCCGTATGAGACGTCCACATGGACCCGGCCGTCTTCATCGACTGATTCTGTGAACACGGGCCGGTTCAGTCTCTCCCACAGCTTCTGCTTGATACAGCGGCCCAGATGTAAACTGTACTGACGCGGCTGGCCACTCTTGGTCCTGTGAGGAGCAGAAAACACAGACTTTAAATCATAATGTTACAGGAAAAACTGAGAGTTTTAAGTGATTGGAAAATGTGATAATTATCTGATTGATTTTGACACAACATACTTCAGCATATCATCCACAACTTCATGGTAGATGCGCTGGTACTCTTCCACTGAATGGTTGTGGATTTTCAGAGGTTCGTCATGGTGCAGTGGAGCAGTGGACGGCTCGGGGCTGGGGACCCAGTTTGAGGCCACTGGCAGGTCAGCAGGAGAGATGGTGGCCCGAGGCTTTGGGACCAAATCCAGTAACTCTGGCATGTCAACAGCTGGGGTGGAGGGCTGAGGGGTGGGACCCCCGTTCAACACCTCCGGATGCTCAGCAGGAGGTTTGGAGGGACGGACCGAGGAGGTCCGCTTCCTCTTCTTAGGAGGTTTTGCAGGAACAGCAGAGTTCTGGTGCTTCTGGTTTAAAAGCAACACATGAGAGGATGTCAGACTCCAGTTCACTTCTTACTCTACAACAAACTTTTAGAATCTCACAAGACATAAATCTACATCAGATGCACTGCAGAGGACTTCTTTTTCACATTAAAAGACCCTTCACAGATTCTGTGTATTTTACAGGAACCTTTATTTGTTTTACTCCTGACCTCAATATGAAAGTTATTGAAATGTGAGCCCAGTAACAACGGCCTACAGTGTGTCCTAACACATTCATATTGACAGTACACTCTACTATGTGTTTGCCATTTTGTAAAACGGCCTAATATTGAGGATTACACTGTGGACAGTTTGAGACATTAACAATTTCTTTATCCAAAATATTAGATTCAAATGTGTCACCTGGTCGTCTGTGCAGCATGGACAGCGTGCAGCAGTCTTCCTTGCACCCCCTGCCAGGCGTGCAGACACTCTCCTCCCTCTCTGCTTTTCTTGCAGGTTGACAGACACATCACACTGCAACAACACACACTTGTGTCAGAATGAGGCTTTACAGGTAAAAGCAACATCTGATATTGAATAAACGGGATTTCAATTCTCTATTTGCATGTCCTGTAGACAAAATACATTCTTAAAAATGAATTAAAATTTCCCTAAATATATATATTGATTTCCCTTGGAGTTCATGGAGGCCGTATTAATTTTGCAGAGGGCCCAGGGTAAAAAATAGCTGCTGGGTCCCTATTAACTCCTGTTCCTCACACACTCTGTGCTGTGTGGACATGTTTTCTGTGTTTACTGCACTAACATTAAATTATTTTAGGAATATGCAACATGTAATCACATAAATGAAAGAGTGAAGGTGTTAAAACTAACAAAGCAGGAGCTTCCTGTGAGCAGATAGCTCAGATACAGTTTATAGCAAATATTTCCATATAGGAAAATATAATGTCACACATTTGCTACTCATGTTAAGTTTAGTTTTTGCTTTTAAATGGAACATTTAAAGACACAGAGATAAATAATTGCTGTACATTGTTTTATTTTACATGGAAAAAATAAAATGAATCATAAACGTTAGGCAGTTATTTTAATTAAGAAATACGATTTATTTTTAAATGAATAACGTTAGATGAGTTGAGCCAGTTAGTTCCAGTACTAAATTATTAATAACTCAGATTATTAATCCTTATTTGAAGTGCGGATGAAGTGTTCAGTTCGTCTCGGCGGTGTAATACATATAAAACAGAGCAGGCTGTCAAAGTGATCAAATCTCACATTTTCCATGATGAAAGTTAGTTGAGTCTCTTTCGTCAGTCTCTGTGAGTCTTTAGTAAATGTCAGGATGTCTCAAGTCCTCAGCAGAAGTGTTGATTTGGAAGAAATCGTCGAGTGAAAGTTGAGAAAAACACTTTTTCTTGAGCGTCTGAGGTTTGTTTTTGTTTAAATGATGATTTCATAGAAATGATGCACCTGGAGACAAACACAGCAACCATGGAATCCTTCACGTCACACCTGAGTTTAGTCACATCTGTAAATTTAAAGTTTACTAGGCCTAACGTTATACAGTCACATTGAGATCAAGTTCATATCTAAATATCTAATCTACAACTATTTCCTCTGAAGTCTCCAAATATATATTTCTTCTGTCCGGTTAAGTTGTTATTCACAATTGCCACTTGACTATACTGATGTGTTATAACGTAAAAAACACACAAGGAAAATAATATAAGCTATTGTTAATGCGCCATTAGTGTTATACAATAGCTGTCTCATTGCAGCATGGAAACTACGATCATTACGCACAGGCCGATCTTTACGCACAGACATCTCCGTGAAACACAAATTTGACTTCCAAAAAAACATCAATGAAAGCATTTCGAGTTCAGATCTCTGAATAAATGTGAGACCACTGAGACCACATTCAGAAGCAGTTAGTTTACACGCATCTATAGTTCTAGGTGGACTGCTTTTTTTCTCAATAGAAATATGCATAATTAAGCATTTGCCTAGAATAAAGTCAGACAGGTCCGACCCATTTATTACGGTCTCGCCAATAAATAATTTTAAACAAATTAAAGCAGTTTTGGGTTAATCGAAATTTAAAAGCATTAAATTGACAGAAGCAGTAAGAACTGTCAGTATATGTCACAGTCTGAGTGTTGTAAAATCTGCCTCTTCTCCTCACGTAGGCTGCTCTTTTCTTATGAGTTTTCAATCGAGTTGACCCTTTATTTAATGCATTTGTCGTCAGGGACGTGTATTTCTTTTGTGTATTGTAGCAAACAGACCAAAGCTTTGCCTTGCATTTGTAACGTTTCACCTATTTATTTAAGGTATGTTGCATAACATATGGGATAGGTCTATTGTTTAATGAAATAATATTTGTTTTATCATGCATCATATGTTGATTGAATTTTCCCTTACAGGTATTTCGGAGAAAAACTTTCCGCCACTTTTTCAAACCATCATTAGACCTATTATTTTATTAATTTTTAATGTATCATGTGGTAAATTATGTTTGATATGATCTATCGCTGAGCTGTCCGTGCCTGTAAGTTTGTCTGGACGGTGAAATACATATAAAACAGAGCAGGCTGTCAAAGTGATCAAATCTCACATTTTCCATGATGAAAGTTAGTTGAGTCTCTTTCGTCAGTCTCTGTGAGTCTTTAGCAAATGTCAGGATGTCTCAAGTCCTCAGTAGAAGTGTTGATTTGGAAGAAATCGTCGAGAGAAAGTTGAGAAAAAAAACTTTTCTTGACCGTCTGAGGTTTGTTTTTGTTTAAATGATGATTTTATAGAAATGATGCACCTGGAGACAAACACAGCAACCATGGAATCCTTCACGTCACACCTGAGTTTAGTCACATCTGTACATTTAAAGTTTATTAGGCCTAACGTTATATAATTACATTGAGATCAAGTTCATATCTAAATATCTAATCTATAACTATTTCCTCTGAAGTCTCCAAATATATTTGGTTCTGTCCGGTTAAGTTATTATGCGCAGTTTTCATTTTGACAGGAAACTCACCTTGCTCACAATTTCCACTTGACTATACTGATGTGTTATAACGTAAAAACACACAAGGAAAATAATGAAAGCTATTGTTAATGCAACATTAGTGTTATACAATAGCTGTCTCGTTGCAGCAATGAAAGCATTTCGAGTTCAGATCACTGAATAAACGTGCTTACAAGCATTTCTCCTTATTCTACATTAATAAACAGAATATGAATAATAACTTCACCACCATTATCAGAGAGATGAGCGGGAACAATATGGCTCAAATAAACTGCACAGCAAATGCAGGTGTTTACATAGACGTGAAGGACTTCGCCAACAGATTATTTTTTTTCAGTCATATTTGATGAAGATAATTTAGCTCACTGCTTTTTGTGAATGACGAGTTGTGTGCAGACAAGTACGCAGCTCCCAGACATTATTTTACCAAACCTTATTAAATCATTTTTAGACAAGACAAGATCTAAGGTCAAGTCAGCCTGAATCTAAGGCCCCGATCGGACCTGTTTACCTGAATCCATCTTTTAATATATCATGTGGTAAATTATGTTTGATATCGTCTGATGCTGAGCTGTCCGTGTCTGTAAGTTTGTCCGGACGGTGAAATACATATAAAACAGAGCAGGCTGTCAAAGTGATCAAATCTCACATTTTCCATGATGAAAGTTAGTTGAGTCTCTTTCGTCAGTCTCTGTGAGTCTTTAGTAAATGTCAGGATGTCTCAAGTCCTCAGCAGAAGTGTTGATTTGGAAGAAAGACCGTCTGAGGTTTGTTTTTGTTTAAATGATGATTTTATAGAAATGATGCACCTGGAGACAAACACAGCAACCATGGAATCCTTCACGTCACACCTGAGTTCAGTCACATCTGACCTCTGGGATCTAAAGTTTGATCCAATCAGCCTGAGATCAAGTTCATATCTGAATGTAATCTATTGATCCGACTGCATCCTGAAGAACACTGTTATAAAATAGGGTTTTAGTCTTTATATTTTGGGGCATCTAACTTTATTAAAAGTGCTCTGCTTTAACATAATAGTAAATTTCTTTTTATTTGAATGTGTGTCTGAATGACCATATAGTTAAAAATGTTATAGTAATAATCATAATAATAATTATTATTAATTTCATATTAAACCTCCATATAACCTGCATGTGATGTGGAAGTTGATGGTTTAACTACCGACATCGTCATTTCTTTTTCAACCATCACTCTCAATAACACGGTGTACATGCAGCAAAACTATGGGCTAAAAATCAGTTGGATAGGAGTAGGAGTAAATTATATGTCTGTTTTTAGCTTGTATGGGTCCCATAGCACTCTATGAATTCATGTAGGAGTGAAATGTTCATCTTTATTCCTTAATTCTATACCATAACAATATATACATAATAATAACTTGGCGCAAGCAGTGATAAACACAAAGTTGGGATTTAGAGGTCAATCTGGGTTCAGTAGTAAACGTTTTGCCTAGACCATTAACAGGTTAATGTGACCATGACTGCATCATTTGCTTTACATGGATCTTATGAAAAAGATCAAATCCATCTCGTATAATGAAGCAGATTAGGTCAAGTCTTTTAATGACATGCCAGTCATTAAGTAACAGTTTTGTTCCCTGTTTGGAGAAGCTGGACTCAGGATGTCGTAGCAGTCATCCACCACCTGCGGGTGCAGCAGAATAAAATATGTAAGGGGGAGAATCAAAGTTTGGGAAAATCCTGGTGGAGATCATGGACCTCCATGAGATGCAAACTTTATTTGAACTGTTTCAGTGGAAGAACCTGTTATTGTCTCTTATATCCGGGGACCTGATCACTCGTCATCAACCAGTCCAACCATTCAGGAATGTGTGATCCACACTGTATTTTAGTGGTTTTAAGTTCAGAAAAGATTTACTGCAGAGGAGAAGGAAAATACTGTCAAAATGTGTTTTATTCATTGTATTCATTTATTGGGGCTGTAGTAGCTCAGTCCATAGGTGACTGGGCTGGGAACCTGGGAGGGTTGCTGGTTCGAGTCCCTGTGTGGACCATGAATGGAGTGTGGACTGGTGGCTGGAGAGGTGCCAGTTCATCTCCTGGGCACTGCTGAGGTGCTGCTGAGCAAGGCACCGAACCCCCAACTGCTCCGGGCGCCGGTCACTGGCAGCCCCCTCGCTCTCACATCTCTCCATTGGTTGCATATATATAGCTCCTGTCTGTGCATGTGTGTGTATTTCGGGCCTGTGTGTGTGTAAAATGAAAAAATAATAGAGTTAAAATTGAATTTCCCCATTTGCGGGACTAATAAAGGAATTCTTCTTCTTCTTCTATTTTGTTTGAATGCTTCCATTTTTATTACGGTTGCCACATTTGCAAGATCCAGTACAAATACCTGTGTGCTGAAGCCATAAAGGTGACATCCTCTCAGTCTTGCTGGTCAGCTCCATACATACACATTGTTCAATTCAAATATATGAAAAGTGTTTAACAAAATGACCACATGAACACGAGCTACTCTCAGTTCCACTCTGTAATGTTTAATTGCTTTAAAAAATGCGTACCATACATACGAGATACATTGTTTTATAAGCAAATATATATTATACTTTCAATTTGATAAAAGGTTACAGTCTGTACAGTCATCTTCTGTGTCTTCTAAATACGATTCATTTTTTACAGTAAAATCATGAATATATCGTACAATTGCAAAATGATGATAGGGTCTAATTAGGTCACACAGGGTTTGGAAATACTGACAAAATTAAAACGTTCACGCTGTAAGCAGAGGAAACATTATAAAAGCAGGAGAAATGAAGTGATCTGGGAATCTTTAATGGAGAATTTAAAAGAGATATGTCATGAAGGGTGTGATTTGGCACATAGAGCATGACATCAAATACTTCGAAAAAAATCATTCAACCTTTTGCTGTGGAGGCTTTGTCCAGATTTAACGAGGAGCTGTCCAACACGGCTGATCTTCTAAATCCTTACAGGGGTTTGACATTTAATTTCTGAGCAAATCAACCTTTCTTACAGCACAGAACATGATCCATCTCTTTACTTTCACATTTGGCATTCCACCCCATGGTTTAAGAGCGACATCCAAAAGAAAAGCTTCTCTTATGAATAACTTGTTTAAGAAACCAGTACACACATTAATTATATTTGCTGTTCTGCATAGCCTTGTAAAAGGCTGTAAACTTCTCTTGACATGCCCGAGCCCTTACTGTGCTTTATTTTAAGCACATATCTACAGATGTTCTTGTTGTTTCCTCAAACTTGCCCAGGGTATTTTCAGAGATCTGAAAGACGATCTGAGGGAGATTTGAAGGAAACATTAGTCCATGGAAACGCCTAGAAATATGTGCCGTTCCAATTCATAAATTCTCAGCAGTGGTTTGTGATGGCATCGTGGTGACAAAAAGCTGAATGCAGCATCATACTGTATCAGGAGGAACAGAGCTGTTCACTGAGAAGGAATGCAAATTTTCTGCAGCTGCAAATAGCTGTGGACCGAAAAAAGTCAATTTATGCATCTGAAACAGTATCCTCAGCATTCATTCTTTTCCTCTTATGTGGTGTGTGAAAAGCACTCTGAGTCTCAGTGGAAAACACACACACACACATGCACTCATGCAGGGAGGTGAGGTGAGAAACCACACATTGTCCCTGCCTTCACTTCTGTTCTGGAAACAGAGTGAACATGCAGGTCTGGCTAAACCAGGTTTAGGAGTGTGGTGAGTGTAACGGGATGAAGAAATGCTTAGGGTGTCATATAAGGATCTGTTGGAGAGAGCTCAGTGAGTGATTGCTTGGGCCCTCATGATTCCAGGTGGACGTGGGCAAGCAGGAAGTGAGGAGTTCAAAAAGGTGCCACGTAATTCCCAGGAAAAGTCCCAAAAGCATGTGTCCGTTCTGACGTACCTACAGAGAACAGAGCACAGGCTGTGGTCACACAACAGAAACAAATACATGTGTGCGTATTTTCTAAAACAAAGCAATATTTACTGGAAATAACATCTGCAATGTTTCCTAATGTCCGCTAGAGGGGGTACTGACACTGCAGAATGTCACACAGTGGAACAAAATTACCAAGATTTCATGTCATTTTAAAACTTTTTAAATTTAATTGTATTGGCGGTTTTTTTTTTTTGGGGGGGGGGGGGGGGTAGATTTTGTAGCCAACTATAAAATCCCATTTCTTTACTTAATGGAAGATCTATAGTGATTCCGTTTTGAGGTATCAGAAGATGTTCTGTGACAGATTTAACAAACCCTATTTAACAAAAAACAGCTTTACTCTACTGTTTCCCAGTTGGTGTACAATCTACAGAGAGGTGACAAATCAAAGGAAAATCCTGAATATGATTTAAAAGAAACATAAGGACGCAGATGCTTCATACATGACAGAGGGGGGTCTCCCTGAATGGCTTGATGAGCATGAAAAATAAGTGAACTGTGGCCTTCAACGTCAACTAATCTTAATACAACAGCAACACCTATCTGAGATTCTGGACTTATTGGGCAGGGTCATTCACCAGCGTCATAACATTTTCATCAAAGCTGTGACCCAAAGTGACCCTTAATCAACACACTACTGTAAAGCACTTTAAAGGGGAACACCACCTAAATTTAGATTATTTCCATGGCCTAAAAAAGTTCAGTCAATATTTGTGAACATGAGCTGCTCTCTCTCAAAGCCAGAAACCTGACAAGTACATTTCAAACATGTGATGTCATCAAGTATAAAGTATGGAGCTGCTCCACAGACAATGAATGGGAGACTGATTTTGTTTGTTTTCTTTATAGAGAAATAAAATTTATTCTTTTGTATTTCTGTCTGTCCTGAATCCGATAGGTGCCCCTCGGTGCTCTCAGTGTCATCCATAACATCTTCCCCAGCTCATTGTATATGGAGCAGCTCTTTACTGTACACATGAGAATAAAGTTGTTCATGTTTAGTAATATTTTTGGATTGTCTCAGACTATAGGAAAAATGGGCGTAGTTCTGCTTTAATGACCCAACATATTGTCTGTACAGGAACTACGGGAACCACACAATGGGAGTAACATACACAGAAAGTTAGATTCTTTGTTACTTTAAAAAATAAAACTCTTTAGTTCTTACCTACAAACCAGCCATCGTCACATTTCTCCATCACTTGTACAATGTCTCCTTCTCTGAGCTCCAACTCATCTGAATTCTGTGGTTTGTAGTTGTAAACAGCTTTGTATCTAAAATAGAGAACAGACAAACAAATGGTCTGAGCCACAAATTCACCCACAGTTGGTCTGTACTGCAACAATGTGGGCAAACTAAATTGTTGAGACATACGGTTGACGTTGCACCATTGTTGAATCAGGGTTGTTTGGCACGTGTGTTTGCGGCAGGGAGTCAATGCGTGGATTAGACCGAGAAACCTGGTTTGGTATCGCTCCCTGGAGGAAATAGAAACCTCATGTCAGACATTACGAAATAACAAATGATAAACAACATTCCTAAAAACACAAACAGTGACACCACAGGCGTGGACATGCAGTGACAGGCAGTGCAGTGAGGGCGGACCTGTGAGGGCTCAGTGTATCTAGCAGTGTTCGCTGTGGTAGCTCCTGCTCTGTGTACGGACGCTGATGACTGAGTAGAAGGTGAAACAGCTCTGGCCACCGAGCTCTGGTTCGCTGACTGTGTCCCAGCCCAGTGGTTGTTCTGGTTGGTGGGTGAAGAAGCGGTTTTGGACGGCCAGCGATTAGCTGAATCTTTGGATATGGGTGTCTGGGTGGGGGAGCGTGACTGTGAAGCTGGGCTGCCATAAGGTACAGGTGAAGATGGCTTCGGGGGCGAGTGTTCAGGTTTAGGGCTGAGAGAAGTGGGGGTGAAAGGGGATAATGGTGACCGGGGGCAGGGTGAGTGGAGTGGACGCCCTGGACTCTGGGGTCCAGGGGAGACGGGAGACATGGGGCCCGATGAGTAGTCGTCAGTGGAGAATTTGGTGCGGGGCATCTTGTTAACCTGGACATAATTGGCTGGGAAGATGCCGCTCCGACTGGTCCCTGAGATCCTCCCTTCTAACCACTTTTCGTCAACACGCCTGGTTATATTGATCATCTCACCCTTAGGAAAAAAATAGAACAGGATTTTGAAAAATTAGATAACATGGAAAATGTTTGTTTAAGACAGTGTCAATGCATAGTAATCATTCAATCAAGTCAATGGAAATATGGCAGTAATATGCCAACCTTGTTCCTTATTCTAACCGTAGTAAACTTTTGCATAGATTGTATGCAGATTTACAGAGACCTATGATCATTTTCAGGTTCATACTTGTATTTTGTGTTTCTACTGAAACATAGTATTTATGCTTTAATGTTAAAAAAAACCCTCTAATTGTCCCCGCCATAAAAGCCCAGTCTGCTCCAATTGGTCAGTGTTTCTGGATCAACCAGGGAATGACACTTTCTACCTATACATATTATAGTTGTGACATCACAACCGTACAGCTCGTTTAAAGGCAGTGTTTCTGAATTCGGGCTGTGTGCTTAGCTACTCAGATACTTCTACATAACACCTCGACCTGCTTTATAATAAATACATTTAAAAAAGACATGGAAATCTTGTTTTTTACAATATGTGACCCTTAAACAAACAACATATTACATGTTAGTGAGCTTTATAGGTGCTGGTAGGTGGATTTTGTTACAGAGCCAGGCCTGCTGTTTCCTATAGTCTTGTACTGCCAGACCATAGTCCAGAAACGGAGGATGGTCTGGCTACACCGGCTTTTTATTCTAGGACAGTAGAAAAAACACTTTCTTTTCAAACCAGAAAGCGAAAGAGGAGACGAAAGCCTGATATCCAGTGTGACGCTGCATGTCAGACTTTTATCCTAGCACTGTGCATGCTGTAAGCCAGACTAGTTTCCCCGTTTCGAGTCTTTATGCAAAGCTAACCATCTGCTAGTAGCTTCCTGTGGAGCGGTATTAATCTTCTCATCTGACTTTATGCGAATAAGATTTTCAGCCAAAAAACAGACTTGTACTACAAATGCATGTGGTCCAATATCAATGTGAAAAGAAAGCACCAGACTTTCTGCTGCAGCATCACTGAAATACTCACTTTCCGAAAAGAAAGTTCAACCGGTAGGTCAGCGTTGAAGTTAAACAGAGCCACAGCTTCTCCGTAGTCCAACACCTGCAGAGTGGGAGACTTTATGGGTGTCGGCTTCTCTGTAGGAAGTAGAATCTATAGAGGACAGAAGAAAGAGTTTTGAGCCAGCATCTCAGCATCCTGCATAACCAGCAAAAACCAACACTAAAGAGAAATAGCATCAAATGGGACACAGTAAAAAATCACCTCCACATAAGATGTGGGGAAAATGCCAGCTCTTCCGTGATGTTCTCCTTCAAACCAGTTGGAATCTACCTGCCTGTGGATGTAAACAATGTCGCCTTTCTGCAGCATGAGCTCCCTGAAGAAAAGAATAAGGATAATGATACACACAAGGGATATCCATTATATTCGAGAGTTTAAAATGTAGCAACTGTTCCGAATGTGCATTATGAAGAGAATTTAGGCTTCAGATTGGATCTAGAGCTTTAAAATCTGATATTTCTAAAATGTCAAATAGTGTATTAGCTCACACTCTTACTCACTTGGGTGACTGAGCCTGGAAATTGAACTTGGCTCGCGCCGCTTTCATCTGGAAAAATAAACAAATCATTCAGCCTTATCGGAGAACATGACCAGATGCAGTTATCATGTGAACAACTTCAAAATGCCACAACTTAACATAACAAAATGGATTTTTAAAATATTTTCCAGCATTATAGGTTACAAGAAAGTCATAGATACAGACCTTTTTCTCCTCTTTCTTAAGTGGGATCTCCATGGTTTCATTTGCAGGGGAAAGACGTTCTACTGTTGAACAAAGTAAAGGCATGAGTGGAGTCTCAAACGTGCACTCTTTTGTTCAGCTAATGTTGTTCTTGGATGTGTTGCTATGAAAACGCAATCACATCCTTAGCACATATGTTCAAAAAGTAGCTTGGAAATTATTCAGGCTGGCTCCATCTGGACTAACGTCCAGGAAAAACAATTGGCTAAAGCTAATCTTTAATCAGGTCTTCCGAGTTCCACTTCCCATTTTTGTGGGCTTCCTCCCCACCCATCTGCAGCACCTCCTGATTCTATAGGAAAAAACACGGCAAATGCCTTCCATGCTAACATCAGCCATCTCATCTAAAATGCAAAATACCAGAGCAGAAGACAACCGCGGCGATGAAAGAGAATCATGGGACTTTCAAAATATATAAGATTACTACAGTGAAAGCTTGTATCAAATATGCTGCCTGATTAAATGAGTGATCTGCTCACTGAAAGTGTGCTTGTCTTTTTGGTGGGAAGGAAAGAGGAAGAGCAGAACAGGATACACTTATGTACAGTACTGAAAGAAACACTATCAACTTCAAATTCATTATCAAAGTCTTGGCATGGTTGGTGTGGAAATCACAGTGTGCATGTGTGTCACAGAGCTGAAAGGGGAAAAAACTGTTTACCATAAGTGGGAGCAGGGGTCAATGATGTGCCGACAGAGCCATGGACAGGCTGCTTTGCTGCTGATGGATTGCTGAAAATGTGAAGAAAGTATAAGCCTTTTATGTTTATCTTACTGCCTCTGTATAAAAAAAAATAATAGAATGCAGATTTACTGTTCAACACATCTGGTCACAGCTGCTGGTTTTTGTGCAGAGATGAGACAGACAGCTAGAAGGCCATGCAGAAGATACTATGTGACCCATGTTGTTATCCTTGAATTGAAAATCTGGTTTAGATGAAGTTCAAATTCTATAAACAGCCCTGAAACCCAATTAATCAGAATCAGTCTAGTTGTTTCTGGGTTAAGAATTAATCCAAAAACCCAAAGCTTGCTGCCTGGCTGACTCTGAGCTCATTTGCATATTTCCAGACAGTGTTGTTTTGTATTCCAGTATTTGCAGCTGGACACCAACAGCTACACAACTTGTCTGGAAACGTGCTGCATGGTTTGGTTTCACATGTTCTTAGCAACAGGCCCCTTAGAAAAGGTCAAAACCCCATGAGCTCAACTTAGCAAACAACAGCGAGAGTCCTGCAGGAGAGCATTACACACATGGGGAGAAATGTGGAATGCTGTTTGAAGTAACATATAATACTGTACTTGAACTTGTTAAAGTGCAACAGCTTCCTACCAGAATCTAGCACAGAGAGCTACCTGATCGACTAACAGAACAAGTAGCCCGTAAAATATTAATGCTTGTGCTGTCCAATCACGGTGCTGGATTTCTTAAAACAGTGGGAAAGAAATAGGAAGTGACGCCCACTTGGTGAAGCAATGATAAAGTGGCTTAGAGGGGTGTTGAGCTCAGAGGAGGTCTGTTATGTGATGATTGACCCAGGTCTTTCCATTAACCTGTCCTACATATCTATATATTATATCTATCTATAATACAATCCTCACAGCGAAAATGATTCTTAATATTCAAACTGCTTCTACTTTCTCAAGTCACTTGACATGTGTTTCTCTGAACTCCACTTGTCCATTCGTTGAACAAATTCCCTCACTCTACCAGTAACATGAACAGAAAACAGGAATGCCACAGCTTTGTATAAAAATAAGGAGAAAGTAAAACGTGCCAAGAAACACATACTATTCCTAGCTAGTACTGAAAGCCCTGAATCTACTTTAAACAGTCTAACTGATGTGTGTAAGAAAAACCTGTACACTTTGAGCACAATGGTATATTTGGGTGGAAAATGAACACTGTCATGTAACACAACATAGATACAAATAATAGTGTTAACAACTTTGTCTTTTAGTGGAATCTATTCTAGGTTAAGGACATCTCAAATGATAAAGATGTCATTATAATCTGCTTAAAAATCATTTGAAGTAACCATATTCCATGGTGCTTTCTTAAGTAATGTTGTCACCGACCTGTAGTTTGTGGTCCCGGTCTTTGGAGCAGTTATCAGATCCCCGTCTCTGGCCTCCTGAAAGCAGAGTGAACATTAAACACAGTTTGTTCCCTGCAGCCTTCTGTATCTCGCAGCTCAGAGGAAATCTCACAACAACTCAGACAAAGTAGAGGTGCTGACCACTCCCAAAGGAGCAAGAAATCCCCTGGGTCCTATCCTCCTCGGGCTAAAAACAACACCCTTCATGTTCTGTCTGAGCTGCCTGTGATTTCAGTCGAATCACAGCTTTTGAAGCAAATTGAATCACGCAAGAATCAGGAACAGCTTGTGAATCATCCAAGTCATTCTCTAAAAGTGCAACAAGTTCTAAAAAACATATATGATTTGAACAACATTGATTGCAAAGGTTCTTCCTTTTTTGGCAGCCAGATTTGCATTTGGGTGGGTGGGTTCAGGGCAACTTGCAGGCAAGTGATTAACACAGCAGATCAATTCAAGAGCAAAGCAGGCAGGCGATTCCAGGGCTGTCATCCAGGTCACAGAGGGAAAACAACATATGTGGCTAGCAAGCTAGCAAGCAGGGAGGGTCTTACTGAGACTCGCAGCCTTCAGTGAGAGAGTAAGGGTGAGGGTGGGTGAGGATTCTGCTAGATTAGAGGGGGGTGGGGGGGATGCTCTAACAGAGAGAGTCAGGAGGGGGGCTCAGTACCTCACCCCGGCCTCGATGCTGGTTGTTCTTCTGGGAAAGTCTCCTCTCCAGACCCTGGATCTCCGAGTCCAGCTCAGCCTCAAACCGACTCAGCTCAGAGACCAGGCTGGCCTGAGCCCAAGCAATGATGGAGTTGGAAGGGCAAAATTAAAACACTAATACAGAGCACCATAGTGGAGCTAATGGTGTCCCCTTTAATGATGTATAAGATGAAACCTCAATAGAGTGAACAAAGAAATCCAAATGCCGTCAATGCAGCTCACCTCAATTGAATTGGACTTTGGTGTCTCAGGTTGTTTCTTCTGGGGTACATGAACCTGAGAACAGAAAGACAATGACAACAACAGACATTTCTTTCTCTTCCATAACAATTGGTTGTATGTAACTTGTCAAAATAGGACCTTGGTTATTTCAGTTTATGTGGCTCATATGGTGCATATTCATGAATAAAGTTGTGTTATGTCAAATTGCTTCTCACAGAAAGGACCAGGTGATATTATTCCAGCATAGAAGTATTGGTTGGTTTTGGGGTGTCTAGAGAAATAATGAAGCTGACATGTATAGCGGCTTCCATTATATTTTGTGTCAGTATGTTTAGGGGTTAATAGTAATTTGGGACCAACTGAACATTCTGCCACACAGAGATTATGACCCAAAAGCAAATCTGACAGCATGTCACCATTTCTGGACAGTTTGGACACAACTGACAACTAAATATCTTTATATATAAATATAAGATATATTTTGAAGGAACTGGATTGGTCAGAAATGGATGCAACTTTCAGGGCCAGAAAGAAAAGCACTTAAAAGTTCAATATCTTACAAAAAATGTGAAAAAGGAAAGAAAAGAAAAACTTTTTTGATAATGCAGGGAAATTTGGACAGAGGCTGGATATCAAGATCTCAGTAATATAATACACCTAATTTCACTAACTAGCCGATACCTCTTTCACCCTCTCTTTACAAAGACTTAACACCAAGAGAGCTGCTGATTCTATCAAACGTTACTTAAAAGGCTCGGCTGGCGAGAACCATGAACTCCCTGCTCCATTTTCAGGGTTTTTGTTTTTAAAAAAAAAAGGGAGACAGCTGGGAGACATCCTCACGCCAATCTCAGACTGTAATGTCACTGTGAAGCAGCATAACACCTGATACGATCTGAGAGCTGGTTTTCGAAACGCTGTCCACGGGATAGAACATAAGGCCGCTGTCATTAAAAGGAAATGAAATGAGTCTCCATGCTGTGAGCCATTATACACCACAAGAGGTTAACACCATAATACGGATCACAAGACACCTCAGCTCCCGTGGGGGGGTGTGGAAAACAAAGACTCCTTTTCTTCACAAGCGCGGACACAGGGCACAATATGCACCAGATCTGGGACATTGTTGCAAGAGCAGGGTGACACATACAAGCGGTTGCACACTCGATCACAAAAGCTCCTGGAAGGTGCAGAACACACAGGACAATAAATTACAACCCCAGAGGGATAAATAAATGTGTCACCAGCTTATAAATCACTGACTCTCAGCACAATACCTAATAGAAATACCAATGTTAACACCTAGATTATTTACTTTCCTTGTCTGAAAAGCTCAATGAATGAATGTTGGGGTGAGCACATCTGGTGGTAAGCAGCAGAAAGACCACACTCACAAGTTACCTCACGTGAGAAGATGAAATATGAGGACTTTAGGCTATAATCCTTAAAGAAAAGGTGCCCATCCTTAAACCTGTACTTGATCCGCCACACCGGAAAAACAGTGCAAGACTACACAAAGAATTCCAGTCATTGGGGCCAACAACAACGCTGGATAAATCTAGAGGTTAAAGAATCTTGCAAACAACAAAAACAATTCTTCCGTTGGAGTGATATCCCCGCCTATGTTAAATGTGTGACTATGACTGCATGTGAGGTCGTTACCTGGCTGTGGTTTTCTGAGGAGCTGCTCTTTCCAGGCTCAAAGTCGAATATGCTCCTCGGTTTAGGGTGCTGCTTTCCCGGGTCTGACAGCTTATCTACATCCTCGCTCCTGAAACATTACACCCCACCACACACACACACACACACACACACACACACACACACACACACACCATGGACAGCAACTAAATCATGGCTTCATTGTGAGTGCGTGTAACAACAAATCCAAACTTGTCTGTCCCACACGTTTCCCCTCCACTGCTCTTGGGCCTTTTTGGATAGTATTCACATAAGACGTCAACTGCAATGTTTATCTGATGTGAGGAATACATCCATATTGGTGTGTATTATACTAGTAGTAGGCTAGTTAAAAGGAATTAAAAAAAAATCAACATAGCAGTATACTGTTAAATATCCTGTCTTGTTCACATTTTAATTACTGTGCAGACGATAAACTCTTTGCACATGGAATTTTCTCATTTCTTGTATCTTTAACATTTGATGCATCGAGATGGAACTATGCATTCTATCAAACTTAGCTATCTGGTCTAATATTACGATTTCTTTTCATATTTAATATTGTTTTGTCTGCATGTTTAGTTTAAACCCTAAGTTTGTAGTTCAAACCGAGCTGAACTGGGCTGACGGCAGTACAGAGGAAGGTTACAGAAGAAACCTTAAACAAGAGCTTTAAGTAAAAGTTTGATTGTTGAAAAGAACGAAACCACTCTCATATGTGTATGCTGGGAGACGGTTAGCTTAGCTAAACACGAAGACTGGAAAGAGGGGGACACAGCTAGCCTGCAGTTGAGTTGTGTTTGGAGACAAGGCTGAAACACCAACCAGCACCTCTGAAGCTTACAAATTGAGTTGTTTTATGTAGTTAGTTTAATCCTTAGTTGTCAGAGGATACTCCAGGAAGTTACTGCGCAAAGTCAGGTTAGGTGTTTCTATCTGTTTTGAGTCGTTGTGCTAAGCTACGCTAACTGTCTGTAACCACATGTTCAGACGCAAAAGTGGTATCAATATTCTCATCTATGCCTCTGCAAGAAAGTGAGCAAGCGTATTTCCCAAAATGTTAAACTATTCCTTTAAGTTTGATTCCAGCCTCTGTGCCTTCCTGTGCACATTTTAATTTTCAGTGCTACAGCTCAGGATCACTCAAGACTTAATTAAATTGCCCAAAGGTGTGAAAGTGACTGATAGTTAATCTGTCTGAACGTGCCACGATGGGCTGGCAGCTTGCCTGTCTTCTCTCCAGTGCATGCTACGATGTGCTATAAGACACCCTGTGACCCTGAAGCTGTTGCATCAAACTATTGTAAACTCACCAGTCTGGTAGAGCTCCATACGGTGTTAGTCTGAAGAGATTCTTGTCTGCTTCATTACTTTCTTCTGTGTCGGCAGATAACTGGAACCCTGCAGATCATTGGATCAGTGCAGAGCATTCTTAAGTAAAAAAAAAAGTAATTATGTAACAGGACTGGATAACAATGTGGACCTTGGTGGATTCACTTACGTTCGGCTGACCACCGCTCTGAATCCTCCAGCTCAGTTTCTTGTAAACAAGAAGCAGAGAGCCTTTTATGTAGATTCAAAACACTGGAATACTTCATATACATAACTTAATCACAAATCTACTTAAAGTATAAAATGTATAATTATGCAGAATGGCCCTTTTAACAGTACAGTTCCTATATAAAATGATTAGATAAGTGTCACTGATGAATTCATGTTTAAGCAGCCTTTTAATGTTGTTGTTCAAGTCGGTTTAACTACTTTAGATATTACAGGAAAACTCATCATATGTTATGAGATGATTATATGTTTTGTACATAAAATGTCTTAAATAAAAAACCAGCTATCGATGAAATGTGAAAATCCTGTTTTTGCAGAATTGAGAATTTTCCTCCAAAACAAAACTGATCCAGAGCAAAACTACTAAAACCACCTCAGTGCTGCGACGGTGGCATTTACCACACAAACACAGGGAATGTGTCTCTATTACGTAACATGTAATAGAGAGAATTGAACAGCTAGATTTAGGAGGGGCTGAGATTAAGAAAAAAGCTGTATTTTTGTCACAGCTAGAAGCTGAGATGATTTAAGACTTTAGGGCTCTTTCAACATGTTTTATTTTGCCTCTGCGATAATCTGTTTGCCGGATCACCTCTGTAATACCTGACACTGACAGAGAGGAATTCACTCGGGTGTTGTGTTTGTGAAAAGAGGAGGAGGAGTGTCCTTACCCTCTGGCTTCTTGTGAATCTGTCTGAACATGCTCTTGTACCAGTCTCTGGGCTTGTTCACACTCTGGTAGAAGAGGGTGGGCCGCAAAGGGTAAACATTGGACATAGTGAGAACATAAAAATATCAAATCAACAAGAATGTGCGTTTTTGAACATGAAAAAAAAAAAAAAAGAGAAATCTATAGCATTGAAATCTAGTGTTTGATTATCGAACTTGCGTCTTACCGATCTGGATGCGATGGGCATCCCAGTTTCATCCACTGGACCGATTCCTGAGAACTTGATAAGCCTCTCCTCCCTGGTGGGAGTCCAGCTGCGTGGCAAAGTGGCAGAGCCCTGGACGCCATTGGACAGTCCACCTGAGTCACAGTCGCAACAACAAGATTTCAGTAATAATGTTGGTCCATTCATTATTGATTTTATTTTATTTCAGGTGATGTATGCATCCATTAAAATGCATTTAAAACCATCTAATCACATGACACCAGTACAAACTATTGTGTACAACTTACACGTCAACTGACATTTCAACTGTATTCGTCTTTTACTCTTAACCGCTTTCATCTCTGACTCTTTATGGGTATACATTTACCCCTTTCTTTTCTACCAACTATTTTCAGTGCATACCCTGTGACTTCAGGTCTCAGGTCAGGTCTCAGGTGGTCACCTTAAAGAAACCTTCTTCAGCTCTTCTAACGCAGATCAGCTGACACTTCAACTAACAGAACTAACTTCCTCTGAACATTTGAAGTGATATTCAATTATTTAAGGACATCCATTCAGCTGGACTTCAACTCCTCTCAGCACTTTTATTTCAACTGATTTGTGTTTTGAGTCAATTCATCTTGACTTAAATTCATATTTATTCTCTGAAAACATATTCTGCGTTGTTCAGGCACTGGTGTGATGCGCAGATTTAAAAAAAAAAATCATAACCTTACCATGCAATTGTGAGGGTCCATAGTAAGATCCAAAGCTGAGCTTTGTTGGTCCACTTCCATTCACTTCTGACACCTTGAGAACAGTAATACAAGCATCTCAGTGTAATGTGATGACAACTGCATTTCCATGGCTGAATGTATATAGCCTGTGATGCATCATTTTTCCACAGGGAGGAGCACTTGTTTACTGAATTCTACGCACTCAACCTCAGCATTGTTATTAACACAGCCTCCAGGAAATCATTGTTCATACCTTGAACTCTCCAAATGAACGAAAAGGGCTCAGAGGAGGAGTTGGGAGTCCAGGAGAGATGACCACCTCATGGGTCAGCTCTGGAGTAGTTAGGATTTGCTGACCGGAGGATACCCCAGGCTCCCCGGAGAAGATAACCCGGGAGCCATTCGGATTGCCCACCTCTTCCACACGTTGCTAAACATAGAGAAAATATGGAAGAACGAAAACAATGTGTGAACTTTGCTCCTGTCATGTCCTCCTGTTGGCCCCGGGGTAAACACTGCTCTCTATGGGAGGTCATGTGAACTTGTTAGCAGCCTGGCTATTCTCCAGAGAATAACTGGCCTCAGTGGGGGAGCTTCTGATGAAAAGGCCCCTAATTTATTTAAAGCAGGACCAGTGGGAAGTGGTGTTCCACCCACTTCATCATCTCTCTTGTCACGACTGCAGAAAGGCCTCATTCAAGGTGCAGAGCGGGGCACTGAAACAGGAGAGGACCATTATGAGCCCATTAACTCCCTATTCACCAGGCCTCTCTATTCTCCGGCTTGGGGGTGGAGTCGGGATTAAAGAGGTTAGAAGGGGCCGTTGATGTCAACCTCAAAGTCCAGAAGGGCTAGTAGTAGTTTTGAGGTCTCCAGTGTTCTTTACCTCCCCCTATCCGTTGTGGTGAGTCTAGAGTCTTCTATGGGAATGCTATGTATCTGAATCAGGTGGTTTGGTGCTCCCTGTGTGGTTGCAGGGGGTCATGGGAACAGTAGGACTGCTTTCTACTGCAAAGGTAAGTCGTGGTGACCCTGAACTGGACTGACTTGTGTGACACTCATGAGTGGTTTCCCTGGATTATGAGTTTAACCGTTGTAAAAGTCAACATTTAGCACAATTAAAAAGGGCTTTACCTGAAAATGCATCTGTTATGGTCCTTGTGTGACAGATATGAAATTCTTGTGCCCAGCATCAAAAGTATCTGCAAAGACATGCAAAATACAAACATTAATAAATGAAATTATGTTATTTTCCCCATTTTAATCAAGATGTTTCAGTGGAGTTTCAACATTCCTATCAAGAATTAGACTGTCAGCAAGTGTCTTCTTATATCAAATGTGTAGTCAGGTATAAAGGACTTTTTCATTATGCGTGTTGAATTGTCAGTTCATAAATGCTCTACCTTGAGGGAAAAACATAGTTAACCAATGTTTTTACTCGTATTACAGAAGTTGGCAAATAAATGATTTAAAATTTAAAAACAAGCACATTTCTACAACTGTCACCAAATTTTTGATATTTGTACACAGATATGTAACACCACCTTTTTTCAGTAGCCTTAAATAGAGCTTCAGACCGGTGACCAGTTACATAAATACAGAAATCTTTCCTGGTAAATACCCTAAACTTTGGATTGTGCGTAGATTATGACATTGTTGCTTAAAGAACAAGCTCCATGAGATAAATAGATTTCCAGGGCTTTTAAGAGTTGTTGTAGATTACTGACATCCAATGAAAATAAAAAATCTGAAGATTATATCTCTTACAAGTTTTTTATTCTGAATCTTGCAGCATGCCCCTTTTAACCCCTTGCATCATTAGTTGTGTGGGGTTCCACAAAGCCTCTCATAAATCCCATTTTACAGCAGGCAGGCCTGACAACTGTTCCATTATCCCATACCACTAGTATTCCAGAGAGGGAAAGTTAGCCTCACCCACTTTTCACTGTCACTAAGGAAAAATCTACTCAAAAAATGAGTGTTACTCACAATTTTCCCAGTCATACAATGCCGTAATAAACTGGACTTAGGGAGGGGGGTATGATGGAGAAGGTCAGCTACTGAAAGCAGAGATCGGCTCCTAATCAATTGTACTTCAGGAAAACAGATTAGGCCCTGCTGTTTCAACATCAAAGGCATGGGAGAATGAGGGGGAGGCCGTTTCCGCTCCTGTATGTGGCAGGCATCTGCAGTGGCTAAATGGCCCATAATAACATTGTAGGCATAGAAACCACAGCCACTGTACATCCCTGCATCCCTGAAACCATGGCCTCTGCAGAAACAAGGTTGTTAAGTGATTCTAAGTCGCTTGGACTGAGGTAAAATCTTATCTTGGTTGGAAAAGAAGAACATATTTTGTAAGCGAAGAAAAGGCAAGAAAGTAATGGCCAAGACCAGCTTACTACAGGCTGAGAGTTGCCAAACACAATTTGTGCTAATGAGTTTTCCATGTGGCATTCGCAGCTGAGCATTAGAGTCTATAATCTTCGTGGTCAATTCCAAGAAAACTTTACGCTCTCTCCGACTCTGTGCACAAGGTTAAGAGACAGCACACAGCACATGCACTGATAGAATCAATGCTCCAGTTTCCAGACAACGATGTCACTCTGAGTCATCTTCTCCTAATAAACTGCCTTACATAACAGGAAAAATATGGGAACCGGAGGATTGCGTCTACAACAATACCGTTACTGCTCAGGCATGACGGATGACATATCATCGCCCAAAGCAATCACAGCCGGCTAACATAAGCAACAACAAGCTTAATTAACAAACAACGGCTTAGTGTGATTTTATTTATGTGTTTGACATGCTGGTCCCTATTTACACCAGATTTACTGCCATTCACTTTAAAGGCCCATCACACTGATGAACAAATAACTGAGTAATTCACTGTTGTTTAAGGAGTGCTGTTTCCACACAGGCTTCTTCAATACAGAAATCCTAGAGAGAGAACAAAGGATCTCCTTTTTCAAGAAAGCTGCTCTTTTCCATACCCATGCATTTAACAATATGTGTTGTTACTTGAAAGATGTTAATAATAATAAATATATGAATAAAATGCAGAATTAAAAGGGCACTCCACTGATTAAGTGTACCTCCGTAATTTTGGGGGACTCACACGAGACAGTAAAAACAAAAAGAATGGTCAAAGATGAAGCAGCAGACACTACCTCTGGTATAAGTTGAGCTCCAAAAACACTGGATCCTACATTTCCCACAATGCAACTTAACAACATCTATTTCAATTAGATCCTCCCTGCATCCTAAATGCCCATTTCTTTCAAACTCTGAAAGTTTGTAGCATCTGATTTCTGTTAAACATTTACATTTTTTAAGAACAAGCCAAGATAACAAGAACAGCAATGACCCTGATGACATCATCAGGGTCATTGCTGAAATCTCCCTCCAGAGCCACAGAAGACATTAAACAACTGTTCTCATAAGTAACACTCCTCAAGATTTGTTCAATAACCTTCAAGTGTACAATTGTGGAGTGCCCTTTCAGTACATACTACAATATTAGATTATTGCCTTTTACTGAGAGGGATGCGTGCAGTGAAAGCAACACTGTGACACCAAGAATCTGACTATTGCTGGAACCCTTCATTAGTTCCTGCTGCATTAGTGCTGCTCTTGTGTAAATAAACTCATGAAATTCAAATTTGTCTATATATTGTTAGAATTATGGACCACATTTTGTTTTCTCTACATTATTAAAAAGTTGACACTGGAACTCGCTCAACTCAGAGGGCCAAAAACGGAGGAGTCCTGCGTCATCAACGCAGCATCCGGATGAGTAAGCTCATTTCATAACAGTGTCTCTGTGTCTCATTTCTTTGGGGAGCTGAATCCAACAGAGAATTCCCCCAGCGGTGCATTCATTCCCCCGTTAGAGAGCACCAAACACAATCCTACCTAATAAGGAAAAATCTGTGTTGATATCTAGCAAGAAAATCCCTGTCCAGAGGTCTGGCTCTCCCTTGGTTTGTCCTGAACGCCCAGTGCATTCTTACATAATGTCTGAGACTCAGTAGTAGAGGCAGCTATAAGCTTTTCACGTGGAGACAGGGTTTTTTTGGACTGGTGGAGTGTAAGTATGTTGACGCTATCTTCCTGATTTATATAAACTTTATAGCCCCATATTAAACCCCTGCTAAGTGAGAGGTCCATTATCACCACAGGGTAAAACTGAGTCATAAAAGGTGCATGTGAATCTCAGCTGAATCTGTATCTGAAGTTGCATTCTGCCCACGTTTTCATGAGTTTTCATGAGTCCATCACAGGGTAACTGAGGACATCCTAAAATGAAAATCAGGGGATTTTAGTATGGAGATGTGTGCCTCTGTCCCCCAGGAAACTCATCCGGTGCTTAAAGGAGCACAAGGCCAGATGTTAAACTCTGTAGACCGATCCGCGAAACAGAAGTCTTACAGCTCAATCAACATCATCAAACCAAAATTGGTGTTTTATATATATATGTAAAGGTCACATATTGTAAAATAAATAAATAAATAAATAGACTTCCATGTCTTTTTTGATTATCAAGCAAGTCGAGGCGCTATACTGTGAAAATATCAAAACGATCAATCCACAGAGAAATGCACACAGCTCAAATTCACAAACTATGCCTTTAAATGAGCAGCCAGGACTTGTGTAGGGTTGTGATGTCACAACACAACTATATATAGATAGAAAGTGTGTGTTTCAGACAGAGGGTGAAAACAGGTATATTCAGGCAGACAGTATGAGAAAAATAACGTGTTTTAACATAATGTAAACATATATAAGTAGAAACCCAAAATACAAGTATGATCCGGAAAATGAGGACAATAGGTCCCCTTTAAAAAAGCAAGTGACATTAGTGAAGCACAAGGGTATTTTTCTTCCCCTTTTTTACCCATAAGGAGCGGATGAGGAACTTCAGACTATTATCTGAAGTTGCTGAGCCAGAGCAGACGTAGCAGCTACAAGGTCAGTGAACTTCACCACACCCCTGTGATTCCTTATAATCACAATGGGAGGTTTCCAAAGCTGGGAAAAGTAACACAAGACTAATGTTATGGTAACAGTATTGCAGGAAAGATACTGGCAGCCGTTAAAAAATAATTTAAAAAATCACTATACAGTTCAAATTCAGTTCCACAGCAACTGATGACAAGTGAACTTCCGTAAGGTCACTATCCCTCAACACTCAGTTATCAAAAGTCTTCTGTGTCTTTCTGAGAAGACACTGACCTACGATGACCTCCTCCTCCACACACAGCGCTTCTTGCATTGTTCGCACTGAGAACAAGGCTGTCAGGGTGACCACACATACCCCAATGAATAACTGTCAACCCGTGAACTTCTGCAATCTGTTGGCGCATCAGGAAAGTAATGATTTGTGGTCAGAGTGAGAATCACATTGTCCATAAATCACCAGTGACGGAGGAGAATGTATCAGTAATGAGCAGTGACAATGACTGAAAGTCCTGAGACTTAAATAAGACAAATAAAACTGTCACTTGTGAAACAATCTCCATTCATCAGCAGAAGTGTTGTTCTCTGCTTCCGTGTGCAGGGTGGTGAGGAGAAATGTCGAGTTAATCATTGACTTCATAAGGTGGGAACTACTGCACATGAACACATCTGAGCCCTACTCACATAAATGAAGGGCACAGGCCGGAATACCAGCAGCTCAATATTAGCTTAAGGTGGTCGTTTTGTTTGGGTGAGCAGTGACCTGCATTTTGTTTGACTGAAAACCCCCCTTTCTACAATCTTAAAAAAGTATAAACAAATTCCAATCTTCTATTTAGGTGTTTATGTCCTGGGTATTTACTAAGAGCATGACACACAGCAGGGCGAATGTCTTATCACCCGTTCGCATGAAAACCGTGTCACTGCAGCCCAACAAGTTGCGTAACAGGGTCGTAAATACGCAATGAAATCCTGCCTTAAAAAGTGGCGAGAAGGTAATCACAAGCACATTTGCTGAATAAAGTGGGCATTTATTTCAAAACACATTAAATGAGTCATCCTGCAGTTATTTGAGAGATGTTAGAGGTCCCGTGAGGTTGATCAAGCAACCATACTGCCCTTCTAGCAGATGTTTGGCCCATACAAGGTCCTGGAGCTGCAAGTTTATGATATGCAGTTATTGCGGGATACACACATTTATCAGTAGGGAAGTATTTCGCCTCCTTGTATGGTGCTCCAACAGTCTGAGCAACAGGAGGAGTCACCCTGCGTGTTTCTTGTCAATGGAGAGACGATGCGTTTCCAAGGAGGAGCTGCGGGGCAATACATTAAACCTCTCTCACAGAAGAAGAGCCCAGGATTGAGCTGAAGTTTGTCAGATCTGACCTTACAACAAGCACTCTTCATATCATTCAAGATTATTCCTTATTTGGGTGGATTTGTAAAAGTGAAACTGTAATAAAATGTGTCAGACAAAGCATGAGAAAAACACACACTCAAATCACGGTAACTACTGAAAAAGAAATCTCACAAATCCTCATGCCTGTCATTTTGCATCTTTAAGGCTGAGTGCAGCATGTGGATATGAGGACTGGCAGCTGGACCCTCAGTAATATCACAAAGGGAATCAGAGCCGGCTGTGGAAATCGCCCTGACAGTAAGGGGAGCCACCAGTTATGACTGGATGGTCCTGATTTCAGGCATTTAGACTGGAAAAACTGCAAGCAGGATGGGAAAGTAAACGCTTTCCTCTGACTCTCTGGAGCTCTGCAGGCAGTTTTTAGTACACACATGTACCCGCTGGGCAGAGCGATGAGGGATGACACTGACCACAGTGCCCTTTCTCTCTCTCTCTCTCTCTCTCTCTCTCTCTGCTCCAGCTGTAACTCACAGGTGCTTTTGCCTCCACTTGCCAAAAACCACAACAACTCCCATAGGTTTCGACATCAAAACTGCACAGATCACATGGGTCAAGTGGTTTTCAGGTGCACTCACCTGACAATCACAGACAGGTCTGCAGAAAGGATCTAATGCTGTGGAGCAGCCCTGAGCAGTCAGACAGGTTACTCAACCTTTAGAGGAAGCAGCAGACCAGACATAGGTTTCTACTCTCTCAATGTTTAAGATCACTCCCTGTGATTAAAAGCTGTGTTCCCATGGGAAAGAGTGTACTCACCTTAATAGTGGCAACAAGTGGACTCACACCTCTTACTGTCTGCCTGAGTTGTGCAAGTAAACCACGCTGCAGACCCTCCCTGCTCTCTCGCCCGTCTAATGAGACTAGCCAGGACGCACAATCGCTCTCTCTCTCTCACTCCCAGTCCTCACTCTGCCTGCCTCCGTGGAGGACTTCCCGGTTGACAGGCATCGCCATAGCAACCCACTTCTGCCCCCCCCCCGTTCAAAAGGCACCCTCTGCTCTTGGCTTGTCAGTTTCGTGGGGGGGGGGCTCCTTTAGTGAAGCAGCCCCTTTTGTTGTGATGAGGCGATATTTCACAGCGCAGGGTTAACCAAAGGGGAATGCAAATAGTTCATCACCTCCACCTTCTAGACACTGCCCAGTCACTCCATGACACCCCTTCCTAACTTTTTCTCTCCTGTGCCTCCCTCTGCTTTTGTGTGTGTGTGTGTTTTATGTGTGCTTGAGTGCAAAGGCCAGATTTCTGGCACAAAGGGAGAATAGAAGCTTTTTCTGTTCCAGTAGCTCTAGAAGTGTTTCAGAGTCATTACTCTACTACAACATGTAGTCTGCAACTGACCGTACATTTCTCCCACGATCTCACACACACGCGCGCACACACACACACACACACACACACACACACACACACACACACACACACACACACACACACACAAACACACACACACACACACACACACACACACACACACACACACACACACACACACACACACACACACAAACAAACACACACACGCACACCAACAGCAATACTGTGGGATGCCAAGGTTGGAGGAAATAACCAGAGACTGAAAGATGTTCAAATTATTCAAATTTGGAAATGTATGTGCACAGATAAGTCAGTCAGCATTCAAATTCCAGGAGGAAGGTTGTTAATACCATGGAGCCAAAAACAGCTAAAGAGGAATGAAGCTGGACTGTCAAATCTGACTGCTCTTGCACACAATACTTTCCCAAATAAAACCAGGATTTCCAGTTCGCCTGCAGTTCTTGCCAATGAAGACAAACAGCGCAAAAACCTGTCATCTATTGTGCTGACAAGCTTATTTTGGTGCTGAGACTGCAGCAGATAGACTGAGTTACAAGGTGAGTTATCCATGCAAACAAACGCAATCATCTTTCGTACTTGTGCACTTTGGGTTCTGGAAATAAAGGTGTGTGTGTGTGTGTGTGTGTGTGTGTGTGTGTGTGTGTGTGTGTGTGTGTGTGTGTGTGTGTGTGTGTGTGTGTGTGTGTGTGGCCAGTTCCATCTTGAAACTGAAGACTTTTTTGTTTAATAATTCAGTGGTCTGGCTTGGTAGAGCGAATCTCAGGGCAGATCCATTTTCTGAGCCTGTACTCCTAACAGGGTAACTTTTGCCAAACAGTTGAGCCGCTGAACCTGAGGGGGAAAAGGGGGCAGTACAGGATCCTGGCAGAGGCTCCATTCACATTGTGTGTCCCGTCTGAGCACTTTCACCCCGCTGTGACCACATCTGACACCCTGTCACTCTGCAGCTAAATGAGGTAATCACGCAAGAGGCAATTGCAGCTTTAGCCTGGGACCTGACACCTCTCCTCACACTGGATCCTTGTTCACGTTGTCTCTGCCTCGTTGCTAAACAAACACTAGGCTTCACCAATGCCAGCTCCCTTTTTTATTAGAGAAACATTATCAGAACAGGAGGAAAAGAAGTAGGATGCATTAGGGATTCAAGCAAACTTAACTACGCTGTAAAGAGCCAACCACTGTCCTATCACGCTGAGTGGTATGTGCCACTATGTTACTGCAAAAGCTCATTAAAAAGCCTGCCAGCCAAAGATTCCAGCGAGTGAATAAACCATATTATAAATCTGTTACATCATGAAAAACTAAATCACTTGACGATTAATAGCCAAAGGCTTTTTTTGTCTCCACTCTGAGGAAACAAGAGACAGCAAGTCCGTACAAATCAGGAGATAAAGTTATCATCAAATGATGACATAACTGGAAAGAGATGAGTCAACAGGTAAACAAGCATCTCTGTGTCAATTGGTGACAGATAAAGAGGTATGGACATCATACGGTCTCATTCTTACCACAGATTGTACTCTGAGGTAGCACTTGAATAATGTCTCTGGGAACAAACACACATGTTTATTTGAATGGCAAACATAATTTTTCTGAGTCGTGCACATCCCAGGACGCTGGGTCACACTGTTGGCTGATGAGGACAAACAATGCCTAGTATAGTCATAAATCCTTGTGGGGACATGCTGCTCTAATTTTGAAAAAGTTTGGTGAAAAAAAGATTGAGTACATTTCTTACAGGGAAAAATTCCCACAAGAACTTTTCAGACCCAAAACAAATACCCAAGCCACAACAGAAGGCAACTTCTGAACTGGTGATAACCATCTTCTGAACCACAGTCAGTAAAAGATTGGCATCTTCTGTAGTAAAGTCCCTCTCATACCCGCCCTTTTCCATATAAATGCTCAACTGTTGCTCAACAATGTGAGCCTCAAAAAAATAACTGTCACAACAAAGATAATAAACAGCTCTATCTTGTTTGCCTTGTTGATTTCCAGTGATAAACTGAGTGATGAAGGAAAACAACATGATGCTCAGAGTCAGCTTCGTTTAAAATAAAAATGTCAATTAAAACCACCACATCGCAGCTTGGAAATCAATCATGAACCAATGACAAAAAGGATGGAAAACCTCCTTCAGTATGGTGAATATTTCCTCCCTTGTCACACTGACCCTAAAGAAGTGGCAGTCAAAGTTGTACAGTACTTACAGGCGAGTGCAGGCTGAGCAGAGAGGTCCTCTCAGTGCAGAGGGAGAGAGGAAGTGAATATAAAAGAAGGAGGGAGCTGCTGCTGCTCGTCTCTCCCTCCCTCTTTCTCTTCTCTTTCTCAGGGCAACAGGGTGTCTTTTATCTTCGGTGAATGATTCAGCGTGGGTCTGAATGTTTGACTGAGCGTCCGTAGGCGTGCGTATGTGTGTCTATGGTTTGTGTTTGTGTGTGTGTGCGCATGTGAGCATGCACTTTAAAGCTCATCAGGGAGAAGGCCCTCAGTAATAGTTTCCATCCACAGCTGGAAATAATAGAGATTCCCATACAGGCACAGGCGCAGTGGCACCGCCCTCCAGTGTTTTACATGCAAGGGAAGAGGAAGCGATTTCCACAACTATCTCAATAAATAGGCCTGAGTGACTCTATTCACTGTGTTGGACCTTTAGATGATTCACATCAGGCACAAAAGACAGTCTGTGGAGTGTTCTTTATGGGATCCAGGTGGCTCTATTGATCACCTGTCACTTTGCAAGGCCCATCTTATACATTCAGGAGTGTTTCTAAGTACAGATGCATACACACATACATCAAGGCGCGCGCACACACACACACACACACACACACACACACACACACACACACACACACACACACACACACACACACACACACACACACACACACACACACACACACACACACACACACACACACACACACACACACAAGGCCTCAGTGCAGTCTCAGTGTTTCCATGTTGTGTTCCAGCAAAACTGAAAGCCTTGCAGCAAAAGTCAAGAGAAGTAATGCTGCTGCTTTCCTTTTAAAGTCCATATAGTGTCTCTAGCAGATCAGTATTTCAGTAACTACAGAGTAAGTTTAAAGCTTCTGTTAAGCTCCTGAGAGGTTTATTTGTCGGTTCCCATTCCCATGTTTCCTTGTCTTGAGATATTAGTCTGCAGACGACCGCTGGATTCCTGAGCTCTAGTCCAGAAGCAGAAGTCTCTGGTATGCCATCCAAGATAAATATTTAACAGGTTGCCTGCGAGATCAGCATCCAAAGGTCACACCCCTCGCTTTCTCTGGAGTCCATCTCCACGTTGGACCCGGGACACGACCACGTCACCCTCCGCTGTGACACCTTCATTTGGTTTCAGTGGAATCACGGTCCACACAAAAAACAAACTATAACATATGTGGAAAGAAACAATTAGTAGTAGCAATTTTTTTTATCCCTTCGCTGGTCTGATAATGTGTCCTTTGATGTTAGTCAATGGATCTACTGTCTAATACTCGTTTGCATGTATGTCAAAATTCCAATCCACAACGATTGTTTCTGGTATCTGTGAACAAGATGCAGTTTGTCAGAATGTTCTCTGATTTCACTTTTACAGACTTTGCTTTGCTGTGGACGTTCTTAGGATAAGTGGTACGACACTGCCCCTTAGTGGGCCTGAAAAGAAATGTGTGGAGATTATATTTTACCATGACTACAGACAGATGTCGCCCAAACCACCATTAATCTGTAGAAATAGCTCCAAAGCATGAACTCTCGTAAAATACTAAATCAAAATATGATTTAAAACAGTTTCAAACTAAAAAAGCACAACAAATGAGGTTTATGACAGACACAATATCAGTACATATATACATATTAAATGTTTAATGTAAAATATAATGCATTGGTATAGGAGTCTAAATATAATGCATGCATATGCAAGATATTAAATATATCATGGCATCATATTAAATCAACTTATTCATAGCTTCAGTACAATTTAACTTTTTTAAACAAAAGGCTGTAACACAACAACACTGGTTGTTTAATGTGACATTTTCAGCATGTGTGTCTAGATAGGTACAGTATCAGGGCCACCTGTGGGACCTCTTAGACATTGTGGGACCTCAAAGGATTTCATTAATTCATAACTAATTGTACAATAAAAATATGCAATAATACATTTGGTTACACGTTAATTATGTCTTGCCCCTTACCTATACAGACAGATTTCCAGCAGCTTGACATTGTACGGACCAATCACAACTGATGTGGTGGAAAGAGCACTTAGAAGACTTTGGGGAAAGGCTGGGAGGAGAGGCTGGGAGGAGAGTGTCCTGTTCAGGGACTTTAGAACTGTGTTTCTGCTCTTTGCAGATGATGTGGCTCTATTGGCTTTATCATGCAAAGCAGTCGGGATGAGTGTCGGCGCCTTTAAGTCTGAAGCCACATTCTCGCCCGAAAAACTAGATTGGTTCCTCTGGGTTGGGAGTATGTCAGGGTCTTGTTCACGAGTCAGGGTAAAATGGAGTGTGAGCTTGACAGGCGGATTGATTCAAGCATTGCACTGTGCTGTAATAGTCAAGAGGGACCTGAGTTGGAAGGCAAAGCTTTCGATTTATCAGTCGATCTACCTTCCTACCCTCACCTAAGGTCATGAGCTTTGGGCAGCACAGATATCCAGAGGGAGCTCGGAGTAGCGCCACTGCCAATTTGTGTCAAAAGATGAGGTGGTTCAAGTATCCGATCAGGATGCCATCTGGGCACCTCACTTTGGGGGTTTTCTAGGCATGTCTAACTGGTAGGAGACCCTGTGGTAAAGAAAAAGACTTGGGGGGCCTTCACAAGGAACGGACTGAGGCTGGAGTCAGTGCATCAAGAGCCACCACACATAGAGTTGACATATTCCTAGAGTCACTCCTGAACCAGAGACAACGTCAAAAGCATCTTGTGCTAAGGAGAAAAAGAACAGGACCGTTGCCCACAGAGTCCAAAGTCCTCTTTTCAAATGAAAGTAAATTTTGCATTTCATTTGTAAATCAAGGTCCCAGAGTCTGGAAGAAGAGTGGACAGGCACAGAATCCAAGTCGCTTGAAGTCCAGTATGAAGTTTCCACAGTCAGTGATGATTTGGGGGTGACATGTCACCTGCTGGTGTGGGTCCACTGTGTTTTATCAAGTCCAAAGTCAACGCAAATGTCTACCAGAAGATATAAGAGCACTTCATGCTTCCGTCTGCTAACAAGCTTTATAGAGATGCTGATTTACTTTTCCAGCAGGACCTGGAACCTGCCAACAGTGCCAAAACTAACTGTAACTGATTTGATGACCGTGTATTACTGTGCCTGATTGAGTCAACTGGCCTAATAGGATAGCAAATAGAGACATTTTCATGATAAACATGTACAATACAAAATATATATACAAAATTGTGTGAAATATCAGGCTGATAAATGAGAAGAACAAAATAGTAGAGATTGTTCAATATCCAGGAAATTAACATTGACCAGTAACTGAAATGTAGATGGCTACCAAGAACCTCAGTGTGCCTGAGTTCAAAACATGTTACAAGTTTCACCTGTCTTTGTTTGTTTGGTATTTTGTGCTACTGGAATGCATTTTCAGCAAACCATGAGCTTCACATTCCATAGAAAAGACAACAACACGTGTTTGTCTTTCAGGTAGATTAAATTGCAAAATTTGCATACGTCAACAGGAACATGATTTTTTTTAAACCCTAATCTTTCGGAAGGATCTCTCTGCTGAACTGAGCTGCTGTTGTTTGTGACTGTTTTGTTTTTTTATCAGGGAAAAACAATTGAGAGCAAAGCTATTTTTCACAATGTTTCCTGCAAAGGCACAAATGTTCATGTATTTACTTAGAAACGTTGATGAAATATCAGATGTGTCTTTACCAATTAGACACTCAGCTGCCATTGTGTTTTTCTGTTATAAGCTTTTAAGCATCTCTCTGCTCTGACTATGAACATTTGGATATGGCACATGGTCAGTCAATTCCCAGAGCCATATCTATCATGCAATGGTCAGATATCATGCTCTCCATAAATACAGCGAGAAGGTTCCAGGTTTGCATCCCGACCTGGGCTTTTCTGTGTGGAGTTTGCATGTTCTCCCCGTGTCTGCGTGGGTTTTCTCCGGGTACTCCGGTTCGTCCAACAATCCAAAGACCTGCACGTGTTAGGTTCATTGATGACTCTAAAAAAAAATGCCCTTGTGTGAATGGTTGTCTGTCTCTGTTCGTCTCTATGTACCCCGTGATAGACTGGCGTCCTGTCCAGGGTGTACCCCGCATCACGCCCGATGTCAGCTGGGATTGGCGCGACCCAAACCCCGGGATAAGCGGTTGAAGATGAATGAATGAATGAACTTCACATACTAACTGATCCAGTGGATCGCCACCATGAGACGCAGGGGCTCATTCTGTCCCATAGAACTAGAACTCAAATGCAGGTGTCAGGCCTTACAACCTGCTTTGAATAAGAAGAAATACAAAAAAGAAATTTAAAAATGTCTTGCAAAAAGCGCTCTTAAGACAGGATAGGTGATTGAGCACCATCTGTGCACGTGCCGGCTTTCGTTAGCAAATCATTCACTACGACAATTAAGATGATTGTGACAAAGATTTTACAACTGAGCTTAAATTGTAAACAAATAATAATGAAAGTAGCACACGTGCTTTCGCTTTAGTGGAACGGGGGAAGATGTTCCATTCATGCAAAGATCGTAATTTATTTGAACACTGACATTAATCATAACGACAAGTTGCAGTAAATGATAACCAGTTAGCCAGCCCTTTTAAAAACAATTGTATCGTAACTCACACATGTAGTATTAAGCAACTACTGTATGTAAAGCCAGTGAGTTGTCACTGACAATTGAATATTCAATAATTGAATAAATCTTACATTTTTTTGTTATTTATTATTAGAAAATTGTGTGAAATATTAGAGCAATAAATGGGAAAAATAAGAAAATAGAGCTTGTACAACTTACAGGAAATGAACTTACTAACCCAATTCAAACAAACAAAGATATCTGTCATGAATGTTTTGAGTTTGAATCACAAACAACAATAGATTTTATGTGCTACTGGAATGCATCTTCTGCAAACCATGAGGGTCACTTTTCATAGACAAGACAACATCTGTTTTTGCCTTTCAGTTCGATTAAATCTGCATTTGTCAAGCAGAAGGTGGAATCTCTTCCAACCTCATCTTCAGAAGAATCTCTCTGCTGCTGTTGTTTGTGAGTTTTTTGATCATGGAAAAACAAGTGACAGCAAAGTTCTCTTTCACGGTGTTTCCCTAAAGAGGCTTAAATGCTCATTTATTTATCGGCCATAATGCATAACAGGAAAGTTAGAGGTGACTTTTCCAATTAGAAGCGATTTTAAGGGGATAGTGGTGATATGAGCAGGATGGAGTTTAGACTCTGGTGGTGACAGAAGTATTTCTCTGACCCTCAGTCACCTTTGACTCTCAAGATCAAACACAAACACATCTCTACTGTGTTTCATTTAACCAGCTTTGTGAATCATTTGCTTTGCTGCAATCATCAAATGCATTTTGATTTCACAGCTATAACTGTCAAAGTCATAATGAAACTAGCTGTTCATTGCATTTTTGAGTAACCTTCTGATCATGCTACATAGTTTATGCAAATATTAATAATAACAAATGTAAATAGTGTATTCATGTTATGTCAGGAGACAGCAGCTTTGTTTATTCATTCATTCGTATTTCAATCTTTGTTAAGGCTCCTGGAGCAACCTGAGTGATGCTTTATGACCGTAGATTAAGTTTCATCAGTAATGTGAAAGTTGTGTTTTCTGCCATGTGCTAGTATTGTGTTCATTTTCAAATTTGCAAACCATTCTTTGCAACATGAATTATAAACGTTTCTCTGAAAACATGCTATTATTTTGATCTCGGGAGTCTCTACTCAAGGTCGACTTGTTTTATCAAACTGTTACGTTATATCAATAAATCTCACTGAATAAAAGTAGTTAAATCATATATATTAACTTGCATCACACACATTTTACAATAAATATAACAAGATATTTCAATGAAATAAGAACAACACAAAATAGAATCTTCTGTTAGATATAATACATTTTATTTTTTCAGACATATGACAATCAAATCATAAAAAAATATATTTTCCAAACAACAAAAATAACTTTACAACAATAAATATACAGTGCAGTGAATGTAAATGACATAACAAAATATTTACAATATATTCTCCTCACCAATAACATTCATGCTTGCCTTCATCCTTAGTGAAAATGTAATATATAAGTGCAGAGAAACTACTCCATCTTAATATCCTTACCTCAACATTTCATCATGTGTTACACATGCTTTAAACATTGAAATATGGAGGAAGACAGAGTTAAATGACATGTAACAAAGGTTCCTGGCTGGTCACATTAAGTAGGTGCCACTCAAAGCCTTTTCTTTGTTACAGTCACTCAGGAGCTTGTATTTGGTGATTTCTGCCTGGTGTCTTGTTGGAGCTCAGAGCAGCACGGGGACACTCCGCCCCTCCACTGATGGAGCTACGATCTTGTGTCTGCACAGCGGACAGGTGCCAAACTGCTGGGAGACTCTAAAGGCGCAATGGTCACATAAACACCGGTGACCACAGGGCAAAGTGATTCTGGCCTGTTTTTCCATGCACACCACACAGTCCATTACACCGCCTTCACCTGTGATCAAAACAGAGGAATCATAATTACAAGACTGACATCAGAGAAAAGTTCCAAACACTGAAATAAGATATCAGGACTATTTCTTACCTGTTGGGCCTTTCAGACAGGAGATGCTTTCATCATCACTGTTTCCATCAGGGCTTGAGGCATCAGGAATCAAACTGTAGTGGTTCTCAACGTCGGGTGAAGTGAGGCGTTCAGGTACAGGACAGGACCGTCTGGTGCGAAACACCTCCCTTTTCTCTGAACCTGCAGTAAAGAGTAGAGGCATTAAGTAATTTCCTCTTCTTATAACATTACTACTTACTTATAACATTACGTTACTTGGAATTATTAGTGCACATGGAATAAATAGGAACAAGAAAAAACAGACGGCACAGTAAACAATACATCATTGTTGTTTATAGTAAACATACCCAAGAGGGAAATGGAGGACGTCTGTCCGTAGATGTCTATCATGGCCCACAGCGGCTTGCTGAGATCTACTCCTGTCAGCAGCTTGTGCTCCTTGATGTCGTTGCTCGTGACGTATACGTTCCCTCCACCAGAGACCCAGAACTGTAGCTCTGACCCTAATCGGCAGTGGGATTCATGCACAGGAGCAGCCCAGTGGCCTTGGATGTTAGTGAGGTCGGGGATGGCCATGATTGGCAGAGGCAGAGATCTGGTTGAGGGCGGCACGTTGGTGAAGCCAACACGCAGAGCTCCGTGCCAGTTGAACAAATCTTTCTCCACCCTCAGACAAATCCTCTCCTGGATCTTCACCGGGCGGCTGCTGAACACTAGGCCGTTCTTAAAAGTGCCCTCAGTCCTCTCTGCGAGGCGACACCCACGGCTCAGGCGGACCATGTTTCCCACAACCTGAGGGTGGAAGGTCAGAGGCCCGAGACAGGACAGACTACACCTGTGTGACGTCTCTGACAGAACAACTGCAAAGGAAGAAAAACACAGTTCAAAACAGAATCGTGATGTAGCCATGATTGCATCATGTGAGTTATTTTTCAGTTAAATTATTTATTAAATCTGTGTGTGTGTGTGTGTGTGTGTGTGTGTGTGTGTGTGTGTGTGTGTGTGTGTGTCACAGACAGTCACACCAAAAACAAGGAAGTTTTGTATCTAGTACCTAAATGCAGCATAGTAAACAATAAACTGTCCTGCAAATATTATGCGGAATGTACGCAGAATCCTGGATTCCTGGAGACTTGTCCACTCATTATCAAGCTGTTGTGAACAAGTGACTTATATTAAGAAAATATTATCAAAATATATACATTTATCAAAGTAAAGTAATTTATGAACAACATAACAACTAATCTCGGTCCTCAGGGTCTCATTATTCTCACTCTGCCACTTTTTTTTCTCTATAATTTAACCGGATGTAAGTTAATCATTGCTTTACTACAGTGATAACGTTTATCTGAGGGAGACTTTACAATGACTGATTAAGTTGTAAAACGTAATATTGAAAGTAGCACACATGCTTTCTCAGGTAAATTGTGCCATACATGTAAAAATTAAAAGTGAACACTGTTTACAATCAAAACACTCATCAAAGGAAGAGTTGCCGTAAATGATAGCTGCCTGTGAACACTAAGATTTATCTTGCAGGTGTGACTCACACTCGTGTAGCATTAAGCAACTACTTACTGTATGTAAAACCTTTTATTCATCAGTGAGTTTCACAACACAAGTTGTAAATCCTTGATTCTTCCTATTTATGTTCAAGTCCTCTGCTCGTTTGCTAATCTCCCTTTTTACAGCACTTATAACTGATAAGAAATGACCTGGGCATGAAAAGGTTGCTTCTGTTTGGTACCTCACATAATCAGATTATTTACAATAATAATCATCAATCATCTTTCTGAATTGACAGAATAGTGGCTTTCTATACCTCTTCATAAAATAACAAATGTGTTCATGATGTCCACGTGCAAAAAACAAACTATAAGACCTATTTTCAACATAATGTAATTGTTACCATAATACTTACTTACTATTAACGTATTCTCAGTACTACGTTTTATCAAGTTCTCTGCAGAGAGAATAAATATCTCACCAGAGTTGGTGTTGCCGCTCTCCTTCATCATCTTGAAGTGGCAGATGTTACTTTTCTTCGTGTCTCGAGAGAAGATGTGCTCAGGTCTGTATCTGGGTTCGATTTGTCATGAAGCAGGAGTGTCGGCTGCCTTTAAATCATGGTGCACGTGTGGCTTCAAAACACAAACATTCCCGCCTGCTTCACATGGGAAAGCAAAAGGAGGAGGAATGAGGGCGGAACCAAAAGTTTGGAAATTTACCTAGAGCTGAGAGCAGGGTGGGCAGGGCACCAGCTTTTCGTTTAGTTTCTGTTTAAATCAGTGACCTTGAGAGCCGCAATACAAACATAAAATAACAACGTGAGGTTGAATGGAACAGAATCACTTTCATTATATGTCATGGTCTTGTGATAGTGTTTTATGCTGACAGTCATGTATTAACATTTTTATAGGGACACACAGCTTGTTGGTCTTTTCTCAGGACTTTACTGTAAATGTCATTTTTCTTCATGTCGCCTGTATTTGATGTGTGCTTAAATCATTTGCTGTGTATGCAACCTTTTAAAGTGTATTTAATAGCTCTCATGTAACAGTGTCCTGTACTGGCTTGTGTTTACTGCAAAATTGGATGTATTTAATATTCTATTTGTAAGATTAATTGTGGTATTGTGGCTGCTGTATGAATGTAATATTTAAATGTTCAGACCCCAATTTTGCATTTTTATCAGAGCCACGGGACAACACACTAATTAGGAATCTGAATGCAATATGAGCTCCTTTTAGAGAAACACAGAAAAAAATCCCTTCATTTAATATGTCATGGAAAATATCACCAAAATGTGGGATATCACGTCCCTGACTGGCGCAGTGGACTTGAGGGAACTTCAGACATGGTTAATTGGTGAGAGCATGCAAAGCTCCATACTCAAAAATTTCCTCTGTTGTTGCTGGTTATTCCTCACCGGTGAGTGCAGAGCTTTGTCACCCTCTACAGGACACACGCCCTCACTTCTTCAGTCCTCATTGGTTGGCAGTGCTGACCATGTGACAGGATGAGGCCCTTGAATGAAAATCCAAAATGACATCATCTCTCCTGGAAAGTTACTAACTTTTCTCCTACTCTGACCAACTGTCACATGACTAACTAGAATGACAGACACTGTAGGACTGACCTATGCTGAGTAAGCAGATGCAGGCCTGTGCATGTATTCAATTATAATACAGAAACATGTGTTTATATGTATGTGACAGCAAGATTATGTCCTCTAGATACCAAGCGTTTGATTCTAGGCATTTCATATTGAAAAAAAAAAAAAGATCTATGCATCCTGAAGTTAAAATATGTCAGAAGTTACTGCGGGATCTAAAAGAACTCATTAATGTACCCACTCCAATTCCAAACGCATTAAAGTAAATCACTTGACCATTACATTGTTTGTTTACTTTTATTACTTTTCCCAATGCTTTTCTATTGTTAGTTTTAATTGCTATGATTGCTGCAATGACAAAGAGCTTATACTTATAATTGAGGAATAACAATGACGGAATTTTGAATCTTGAAGTATTAAAGAATTTCAACTTTATTGTGGTTGATATGGTGGAAAGTAAAAATGCAATTAAGCTCAACTTCTCTCTTCCCATGAAGTGCTAGTTGATCGTCCCATTTCTTGTATGCCAAATTAATAACTCAGAACTAAATTATATTGAAATACATTTTAAATACCTACTGAAATGTCACATACTTGGCCCAATCCCAACTTCATGTCAGGTTTTAATTAATATAGCAGAGTATTGACCCCCCTTGGTGCAGTTCTCAGTCGAGTTACAAACAAACTCTGGTACGCTACAGTACAGTTTATTTGTGGTGGGAAAGGGATCTAACCTTGAGCCGATCTACCTACAAATGTACGCTAGCCTGGAAATCCAGACCCACATCTATCCAGATATAGGGTCTGGCCACGAGCAATAAACCTTCCCAACTCAAGGGGCGGCACCAACGCATGCATTTCACAATACCACCGACTACGACCGACTATGACCGATCAGAGCAATGAACCAGGTGACGACTTCGACTGCGCATCGCTGTCGTCATTGGTTACAACCGCCAATAACAGATAGAACGTTTGTTGAATCCGATTGGTGAGTTGGGATTTTCCAACATACTTAATGAGATCCAACGGTGCATGCTCAGAGGCAAATTGAAATTTCCAGGGTTGTTGGATGCTGCAAATTTGAAGGAAACGTCTCTTGTAGTTGGATCTTTTTAGCAATTTGTAATTTGGCAGAGCTTGCAAACTCTGCAGCAGCAGCTTAAGTAGTAGTAGTATAGCAGCATGCCTGAGAATTTCAAAGCAATGTTTCTCTCACAGAAATATACTGGAGCCAAACCAGCTTCTGCCAAAGTTATATAATACATATATATATATATATATATATATATATATATATATAGAGTGAGAGAGAGAGAGAGAGGGAGATAGACACACAGGCAGAGAAGAGCAAAGTCTCTGCGACCAGAGCAGATGTACTGTAGTCACATCGTACACAAAATGCTTCCTCAATCAGTTAGTAGGATAAGCACTTCATACAACCACAATTCAAAAAATCCAAGCTGTCCCCTTTAACATGATACATTTCTAACACTTAATGCCATATTCATTCATAGATTAAGATGTGGTCTAATGCCACTGCATATAAGATGAATCTGAGAACCTGTTGAGAACTCAATGAGGTAATATGAAGCTCCAGATTCAGATTTGATATCTTGAATATCTTTGCCTTTTATACATTTAAAGCATGGAATAGTAGGAGAAACACACTCATGATGTATGGATGTATGCCTGTAATAATCAGAAACTGAGATATACGATTAGTTAACATGGTGCATGAATGCAGACTGTGTCTCATTTGGGTCCTGGTTATGTTATGTACAATAAAAAAATATAATATTTTGTTTCAAAACTACATTTCTCCAGTAATAATCCAGGAAACAGAGCAGCCCTTCTTCTCCTCTTCCTCTCTGTACTCCAGGCTCAGCTGCCTCTGCTCCACCACACTTGGTCAGACATGGCAGGCCATCAAAAAATCAACTCGTTCCCACTCCACCTGTTCAAAACACTATTAATCTGCTGCCTTCCAATAAAAGGCTTGGCTCTCAGCGAGGAGCCAATAGAGAGGCATTAAAGCTGTGAGACCCAGGCCAATCCCAGGCTGCATTCTAATGTGGCCTATCTTTATCAAGGTGCCACTCCATTTCCACATACTGCTTATTTATGACTTCTGAGCAGAGAGCCGGCAGGAGGCATGTGTCTTTAGGAGAACACTGAAATCTGTGTCCAGAGGGCTCACTTCAAACGTCAGATATGGGATTATCACAGACCACACTGTGGCTGAGAAGAGGTGAAGGGCGAGAGTGAAGAGTTTATCGGCTTTTTTCTTGATGCGGTAGCAACTTTGGCGAACACCAGGGACTTTGTTAAAATTGACTCTTAATTATTAGAATATCTGGGGACGGTGGGTGTGATCCCAGATCCAAGACATCGGCCTGTGGGTGAGAGAACTCGTGGGCCCGTCAGAGCTCTTTTCCTGCCTGGATCTTATTGGATGTGTTACTGAGACCTGGAGACAGAGTTACAGTACTTCCCATGGATCCAAACATCCAGGGGTCTTTCCTGTTCAACAACAGCCTGAACCAATTCCCCTCGGAACTCAAGGCACCAGTGTGCCAGTACTCAGTGCCCAACTCTTTCTACAAGCTCAACCCGGGCCTGAACAGCCAGCTGCAGGCGGGGACGCCTCACGGCATCAGCGACATCCTGAGCCGCTCCATGATGGGGATGGGCTCCACGGGCACCACCACCCTGCTGTCCGGATACTCCACAATGGGGGGGTTCAGCCCCTCCGTCACCAGCACGTCCATGTACTATAACCGAGACTACAACTCGTCCCTGGGCGGCTTCTCAAAGCCCAACGCCGAGTGTCCCATAAAGGGTCGCAGTATGAGCTGCTGGGCGGAGAGCAGCTGTGACTGGAGAGGAGGGAGGCAGCAGTGCACCAACAGTGAGTCTCAGTACTGCAGCACGGACTCATCACCCAGCTCATCAACACATTACAACTCCCCCGTGTCTGTCTCTGAGGACTCAACAAGACGTGTTACCTTTTAGTGAGTGTCCTTTGTCTTCACTAAAGAAGACAAATGCACTCTAATCAGAAAAGATACATAATATGTACTCACTTCAATAACTCAGACGCATCAAGTAGTATGTATACTGTAGGTGATTTGACCAAAAGCTTTAGTTTGGAATAACGCTTAGATTAATATTATTTCATTATTATTCAATATTTTACCCATATTTTAAATATTATTATATTTCTAAGGGAATAATCAAGAAAATACAAATGCAAGGACTCACAGGGGTTGATGAATATATGTGGCATTTCAAACATCCAATCAAAAGATGTCCCTCATATCATATATGTAGACAAAGACAAAGATTATTAATCTGTTTGGATTAATGGCCATATTAAACTTCTTCTACCAGTATTCATATTCAAAGTGACTTTGTGATTAAAGGATGGATATGATTCAACATCAGTGTTTCTAATTATGAAACAGCAGGAACTCAAACACTTTTCTGGCTTTATCCGAGAAAAATATTCAATCCTCAAAGTATTCCAGTGGGTGAATGTACATCCAGTGTAAGACTCTAAAAAGAAACCCAGCACTGTTTTTATTTTTATATTTTAAATGAAGTATGCAATTATCCTTTTCAGTTAGTGGTCCTCTGGGGGAGATGTCGGGCAGGAAGAAACACACCAGACCAACATTTAGTGGACATCAGATATTTGCACTGGAGAAAACATTCGAGCAGACCAAGTACCTGGCCGGGCCTGAGAGAGCGAGGCTGGCTTATTCTCTGGGCATGACTGAGTCCCAAGTCAAGGTAAAGACAACAGCACACTTCTACCTTAAAGCTTTTGGAATTATGCTTTTGTGTGAGGTGCCTTACAACGTATAACATGTTATTCCAACGATTTTTTATGTCTATATATATATCTATATCTATATATATATAGATATATATATATATTCCTCTATTTTTGACCCTACCAATGATGTTTTTGAGTACAAACCTTTGAAAGGTGAGGTGCAGTAGCCTCTCTACGTCACTCACGTGTGTTGTGTTTAGGTGTGGTTTCAGAACAGACGCACCAAGTGGAGGAAGAAGAGCGCCTTAGAGCCGAGCTCCACGCAGACCAGCCTCGCGGGTCAAGGCGGCGAGGCCTCGGAGAACGAGGTGGAGGATGAGGAGTACAACAGGCCTCTGGACCCCGACTCCGACGACGATAAGATCCGACTGCTGCTACGCAAACACCGCAGAGCTTTCTCCGTCCTGCGCCTCGGGCCGCACCACGTCTGAAAAACTTCCTGCAAAACACACAGGCACGCACACACACACACACACACACACGCGCGCGCTTCTCAGCAGACCTGCATGTTGTAATAAAAATAATTCGTTTTAAATACAAAGTTTAAGCATCTGCGCATGTTCAGAAGAGGTCATTTGTGGTCGTCAAAGGTTCAATAGAGAAGCAGGCTGTAAAAATGAAGCTGAAAAAAGACGTTTACTTTTATAAGTTACTGTTGTATCACTGGCCTGTTTAATGTTACACTGGTATGCGGTGGAGTTACGTCCTACACAACATTTTGTACAAACATCTATGAAAATGACATTTAAAAATGCATGATGCTATTGGTGATACTAAATAAAAAAGAGAGTAACCTAAAATGATGTATGTGTTCTCCTTTGAACAGTTGAAGCTGCTGTATTAATCCATGGATAAACCCAATGTATGTGCAAACCGTTTCCATTCTCAGTGTGGAAGTATTTCTAGGGAATTTGCTTTTAAACAATAGACTATTTAACACCCACAGACACTACAGTAAATGAGACACAGTGACGAGGTGTTCATTATCAGGAATAAATGGAAGTTAGGGAGGACATTAACTCCCAATAACGGACACCTCATCGGGCATTATGTGGGATATGGGCTTCTGTGCTGATGAACCCAAGGCTAAACTGGGCTTCGCTCGCATATGTGTCATTTATTATAATTTCCCGTACGTATAACTTATAATTATGCTAAATGCTTATATTTAGTGTTGACTTGAAGTTGGTTAAATTAATTACATGTTGACAGCTTTGTTTTCCATTATTGTCTACTAGCTTTTGAAATAAATTGTAAATAAAAAAAAATGATCAACAATGCTGCACAATTCATTATTGTGAATTTTTTATCAAGCATGAGCAATATATGTTTTAATTTCCCACAGTGTATTTGCTATCAAGTGACAAAACTAAAAGTGCAAGCAAAAAGGCAAACGCTAAAGAGAGAGGTGCAAAGGTTAAAGGTCAAATCTTGTGTGATTTACCAGTGTGGTCCGGCTTAATTGAGGACAATGACCCCCACAACCCATGTCAACACCAAATCAATACCAACAGAGCAGCTCATTCACCATTTAGGCTCAGTGCATTTAGCCTCCGCATGGTTCAGACGTCGGGCCAGATGATTCTGTCAAAGACAATTCAGATTTGATAGTTCGCATCAAAGATAATTAAATACACCAGCGTATCATTCATCGCCAATTCTGTCATGTGAATGTTGATCAAGTCTATACAGGAGCTATACAAATATTTAAAAATGATTGAGTACCTACAATCTTTGTGCTTTATGAATTTTCCGAAAGCAATCCATCTTTTAGTCTCCCTCCAACCTGCTGCTGTCTGACCACTGAATCAACCCCCCAAAAAAAGAAGAAATGCAATTAAGTTTAGAATCTGTCTCTTGATTTGCCGACCTTTTGAAGACTTTCCATCTAGACAAAATGTCCTAAATAGCAGCCTATTCCAGCTTTAGAGGGCAGGTTTAAGATGCAGTTTTTCTTCTGCCACAAAATAAGCACAGCTCACCTCCAGAATGAATTCTATGGAAAATTAATGTATAACACAGCGTAAGTTAATGTATGGCTTTAATCTATATTTCTCCAATCTGTCAGTTCTTCACTTCAAAGCATAGGGAGACTTTGCATTCGTCTTGTTAAAATGCAATAATAGAAATGAATCATTTAATTTATTCATTGTAGTACACCCCTGCCAAGATCCACATCTTATTTTCTGAAAGGTGTGCCACACAGTAGGACTTACCCAACCATTCAGGTTTATCAGCTACACGCGGGAAACAACACCAATGTAGAGGATCACGTCTTTAATGTAGCATTGCCCCAAAGTGTTGTGACTCATATAAACTCAGCGATGAATATGGTCACTCCACAAAAGCCCTAAGCTGTCAGTCTAAAAATCCTGACGTGTTAGATTGCATATGCAGTGCTGGTAAAGCAAATAAATTACAATGCAGAACATTTATAAGGGGAATATTTTATTTACAAAGTGTAATGTAACAATGATGTAGTGTTTGACCAGAGTTAATCTAAAGGTAATACTGCCCTTATAAGGAACCCTACTCCCATTACTGATCATCAGTGAACTGCTACGTTTATCACTTTAAAACTGTTCAATCTACACAAACATTTCTGTCACTGATTCATTACGCATCTTGTTATGCCAAGGCTTTAGTCTGTACAAACATGACTGGCAGTCCAAACTTGATATGATTCTCTGAATTTATGCATGAAAAGTATTTATGTATGAGTTGCATAAGACAGTCATTTTCACAAAACACTCAAATTTCAAAGGATTAAAGGACAGATGTAAGTAACGAACCATAAACATATTTTTAATTGTTTCAATTAGTTATCATTAATGCCAAATAAAAACATAATTCACACATCAAAAATATTATACAGTTCTGGTGCTACAGTATGAGAATATGGATCAACAAAAACAAAATAAGACAAATCAATCCAAACCCAGACAGTGAGTTGTGTGGATGCACACGTGTGTGTATATACTGTATATATACAGGATTTTGTGAAGATCAAGTGAAGCCATGCTTACAGTTAGAAGTAAACATTTGAGGCCTACATTATTAATCTTTTGGCAATGAAATAAGGTCGATGCCAACCAGAACAGGGTGGAGAAGATTTCTGCACAGACAAACTGTAAAGAAAACTTTCTGAGTGAGGACGGCTTAAATCGAAAAAAGTTGAGAACTGCTGAGTTATAGCTTGTGGAATAAAGCACTTGGTATTGATGTACAGTTGGTATATAAGAAAAACAGCAAAATAATGTTACTTGACATTCAACACTCTGCTGCTGTTATATTAATACATTCAGCTCCTACAGCGGCATTCGTAAACTGCTGTAGTTGGTTTGTTGTGGCTCTAAAATGTTATTGAACTTTTGTCCACTGTCTAGTGACATTTTAACATATTACACAATCGTCAAAATCAGGTCCGGGTGTGATTTTGTTATGTGATGATGAGACACGAGACATAGTTAAAGCCGCTGGGAAAGCTACAAGTATGAAAAACATGTCAGTAACCGGTCCTTCATCGATGAAAACTAACATGTCAACAGGAAACTGAGCTAACAACATTCCTCAACTGTGTTTCTCTGTGGTGTATAATCCGGCTTACAGTGATAGTAAGAAACTTATACTTATATTTCCACCTCAACTAAAAATTAAAGATCCGGTATTTTTCTATTTTCATCATTATTAGCGGCTCATAATAATTGTATATAATAATGTTGTTTATAATGTTCAACTAAAAGTTATTTACATCAGTTTCACCATACTGGATTCTGATTGGCTAATTTAAAACCTACTGAGTGGAAGCTATTCAGTTCGAATGCTGCAAAGTGGGCTATCGTACTGACTGGAGAGATTTAATAAATGATTTAGGGCCAATAAGTAATGAGTACATTTGTGATGACTTGGCTGGGGTTTGTCTCACACCTTTTTAATGCAACAACTACAATCAGGAAAAAAAAAGGTAAAAATGTTTTGCATACACGTGCATGTAAAAAAGGGGCTGGTCCACAGTCGGCACTGCAGTCTTGATCTCCTGGGCTGCAGGCAGGGATTGCAGGAACATCCTCAAAGACGCTAAGCTTTCAGGCTCTGGGACTTATGATTTGAGAGTGAGTGGAGAATCTGAAAAACTAAAATCCATAACAGCTGCTGATAAATCTGTGATCATGAAACTCGTGCTGCGCTCCACAGTATGTGGCAGTGAGACAGTCATATGTGAGGACGGGGTATTATTACAGCGGGGGCAACCTGTGTTGAGACCCCGCTGCTGGCTGATGGGTGGGTTTGTGCCAGGTAACCATCATACGGATTACCTTGATTACCATGCAGGTGGTACTGATACTGTGCGAGCTGTGAGGATGGTGTGGTTACAGACCTGCAACAGACACACACAAAGAAACAGATCACACATCATGTAGCGACCAAAAACAAAAACAAAGGAATGAGAACAGTTGTGGGACTCTGTTCCACAAGTGTGATAGTTCCTTTTTCCTCTCCAAGTAGAACACAGTGCAGGTGCAGAATACAGTGTGTGGGGACGCAGTATCTTGCTAACAGGGATTCTACCCTATTATATGTAGGTAGATAGTGCCTTTACAGTCATTCCCCGGCTGTGTTGACAGTGCACAGACACCGAGAGCGTAGTTGCGGAAGACCTGAAAAAACTGGCAGATTGGACTTTTTTTGGGGGGGCTAAAAAAGACAGGAGCTACTACAGAGCATTTCAGACAGATGGTGAATACAGTATACATCCAGACAGACAGTATTGGAAAAGTAATGTGAACATTAAAGCATCAACAGAAGAACAGTGCTGGGATCAAGTCTGACATCCAACGCATTACGTTCTCAAAATCCCTTTGCTAGGGCAACCGACAACCTCTGAGCTAGCAATCTACATTTAGCTAGTCTGCATTGAATCAGAGTTTGCAGTTGCAGGACTAAAACAACTTGGGAAAGCACTTGGGAAATTTTAAGAAAAATGTTCCTCAACTTGAAAATGCAAAGAATTTGGGGATCGTCTCTGTACGCAAGAGACAAGGCAGAAAACCAATATTGGATGGCTGTGTGTCTCCATGCCATCAGAAAACACACACATAAAACGTAGCTTGTCAAATGTCAAACAGAAAAGGAAAAGCAAACTGGCTGCAGCATCTTCTAACTCCCTTCATTGCTTGGACTCATTATTTTGCAGCCCTCTGAAGAAGGACTCTCATGAAAAAGCAGTCAATCCCTGAAAAAAATACATTTAAATGGCAGCAAAACAAAATCATGGCCGTAAAAATGCCAATACGCTGTCCAGCACAATGCATGTGTCTCTGGCCGACCATCCAGATGGTAATTAATGAAAAGCGGGCCAGCAATGCACTTGGTGTGTAGCCACAGTGACAGTGGAGAGGATTCAATGGACATAGATCAGTGAAAGGTGCTGATCGCCTGTGGTCCTACTACGCTGGACACAAAGGAGCGCCTGTGTCCCGCAAGGCACTTCATCTTAGTTCATACCCCAGCTCCAGTGGGCCAGCCTGGGTTACGGCTCTCTGGGGACCTGAGCAAGATTACTGTGATCGCTCTCACACACTGAATTCCCTCCCCATTTGGAATCAACACACACACACACACACACACACACACACACACACACACACACACACACACACACACACACACACACACACACACACACACACACACACACACACACACACACACACACACACACACACACACACACACACACACACACACACACACACACACACACACACACACACACACACACACACACACACACACACACACACACACACACACACACACACACAGTACAGTATAGAAACACACTCACTGGCACATCTTCTTACCATTGAGAAGGATCCGAGTCAATGGTCATTTGTCTTCAGTGAGAAGAACAGGAAAACCGGCTACAAGAAAAACACGCCAGAGTCACTCTCCAGTCTCCATGGCTAGTTTGTTTGCCTGCATAACATACATGCTACCTCAACTGTTACCTTGTGGTCTCCCATACAGACATTAGGACCCACTGTGTTGTAAACAACACTCTTCTCACCGTCATCTCCCTGGAAAGATGAATGAGTTTTTAGTAACAAAAGGAAATAAAATGCAGCATTACATCTATAACTTATCTTAATTCAGATGTGGCAATTTTATGTCATCTGTGCGGTTGAGGGTTATTAATGCTCAATTACATGATAATATGAGGAGATAAGGTTTGCTGAATCAGTGACTTCTTTTAAATCACTTCTTAAAACACATTTTATAGACTTGTCTTTATGTGGTCGCCTTTTTTATTGTCCTTTTACCCTCTTAGTTATTCTTTTGCCATTCTACTGTTTCTTTAAAAGGGACACTGTGTAGCGTCTTAAGTAATTTATTACCACAAATCAACGTCTTCATTCATAAATAAGTCCTCATTGGTGTACAATTACCTCTGCCAACAATCTGACTAATCATCCTCAGCGAATCATTTCTTATCTGTCATCCATGTCCTTCTGGTCTATAAAAACTATGAACGCCCGAAAGGGACATAAAGAACTAGGCCTACGGAGTACCGGTAAGGCTAAACAGCTTTTGGCTCAGCGCCAGTGTGACTGTGGAAGCCTGGAGAAGGAGCTCAGCAAGGCAAATTTGAAAGCCTGCACTGCACTTTTGTTCATAATGCATGATACTTTTGCCACACCACAGGAGAAGGAATCCTCGTCACCAAAAAAGTGGAAATAGCTTCTTGGCAGGTAGCGCCTACCACAGTTGCAACCAAGTTGCCCGTGTGCAAAAGCCAGGCGCTAGTGAGCACTCTTCGCTTAAATGCAATATTCAATTTTACTACAAGATGGGAGTAAAACTGACACAGTGCTCCTTTAAAGGCTTCCTATCGTTTAATCTCAGTTTGTTGTATATACGTGTATGTGCATAGCTTTCTATTTGCTTTGTCTGTCAAAGCACTTTGTAAACTTCTGTTTTTAAAAGGTGTGATACATATCATTTCATCAATATTATTATTAAAACTATTATCATGATGACAAGGCCAAGAGATGGTTCAAACCAGAGTCATTATACAGTGTACAACAATACTGTTTTTCGACTTCTTCTAAGTAGATCATCAACTCATGAGGATGCTGACTTTTTCCCTGGGCTCAGTCTAGTCTCACACAGTATATATGGTATGTACGTGGCCAAAAGTGCATAGTTTAAAACACTGGAAACATTAAAAAGTCAGAGACAGCATTTCCAACTGACTCATGAAGCTATTGTTAGCTTAATCAGCTAGCTAGTTACACCTGATTAAGACTGCAGCTGGCAATCAATAAGTTGTAAACCTGCACCTTTATCATAATGTGCCGTGCAAGAATGGGAAGCTTAGCAACAGCAACTACCATAGATTTGAAGATGTTGACTCTTGACCTCATTTGAACAGGTAATGCACTAACTAATAATACCATCCTTGGTTAGCTTTTATGATGAAGACACTAATGTTGTTATAAACTCTCTAGTCATGTGAGAATGTAAATATTGTTTGAATTATGGGGTTAGAAAGGTGCACCAGCCACTTAGCCTTATCTGATGACAACTAACCGATTAAAAAGTTGTAATTTTGAAACTGTGTATATATAAAACAGAGAATATATTCTGCACTGTGTGCAAGTACAAAGACAGATAACATGCAGAAAGTTATGAATTCTGGCTTTAAATTCAGCATCGACTGACCCTGTGGATGAATTCTTGGGCGGTGTGTGACATGAGGATACGATCACACCATGCAGGACAGCGAGTGTTCATGTACTGGATCGGTTTAGTGTACTCTTCACTGTAGGGGTAGCTGAAAGAGAGAGGCGGAGAGAGTATTTAACAGAGGTGGGAGTTCATACACAGTATAAAGACTGCAGCATTCAGCTTAGTTACCTGGGTGGAAACTTGATGTCCTCTTCCCTAATAACATCACGAAAGGCTGCGACTTCTTTATCAAACTTCAAAAGCTGAGGGATACAGGCCATTACTGATTAGCGCCAGAGGAAATCTCAACACATTCCAAACAAGCCTGAAGTGAGTGAGTACAACTGAAGCATGGGTGAAAACCCTGTTGTTATCACAGTTTCATTTACCTCCCAGATTTTGTATTTGCTCTACTGTCATTCATATTACTGTATTTCCGCTGATGGGGTCTAATCTAATAATCTGTGGAGACATGTCAGATTGTTGCTAAGCAGCCGGTTCTAACTAAGTTATTGTTACAGCACAGAGTTTCTCTGAGGCCATGGTGTAGCACGGGATCAGTTTAGGTGAAAGTTGATTCTCACTGCTCTGCCGTTGTCCTCCCTGAAAACCGCCTGGTGCAGGTAGGTGAACAGCTTCTCCTCAATGTGGAGCAGCACCTGCGGGTGAAATGAAAGCAGGTGAAGTGAAAGCATCACTGGCAATTAAAATGTCAGTTGTCTTAATGAAACAGGTTTTAATCACCTGGTGGTCATTGTCTTTTTCTTCGCAGATGATCTTCTCCACTTCATTACTGCTATCCTTCTTCACTGTCTGCACATCTGCCGAAGTGGACAGATGCTGCTCACAGAAACACAAACACAAGGAAGTGTTTATGTCAAAAATGCCAGGCTGGTACACGTCATCACCACCTCATCAGGATAAAAGTTATTACATACCTGAACCAGACTAAGTGTGTCAAGACGGAAGTTGAAATCTCCAAACAGGAGGAAAGGCAGCGGAGTGTAGCCACTGTCTGATATTCTGGAAGGGAATGGTGCTGTCAGGAATCACACAGATGTTTGGGTCTAAAACCTTACCTTGCGTGAGTGTGTACAAATTCACATGAATATGACAATATTTTCAGAATAGTCCATTTAAAAAGTGTAAAGAGTTCAAAAAAAATATTCTGTTTATATGATGATATTGGGCAAGACTGTGGATATTCTCCATCAATAGAGGTCATCGAGTCAGACAAGGATTCTTAAATGATTGTTGTTTTTCGTTTTTTGGTGTTTGCTGTAATTTTGTACATTTCACAGTCATGTTTTCAGAACTTGTGTGCAGCTTGAAATCAGACCTGTTGATGACATATCTGAGAGCGTTTTTGCGGTTGGCTGAGTAAATAGAGGGACTGGAGTTGCAGGCAATGAGGTTGGAGGCATCGTGGAAGAGGTGCACATTGACCAGGTCCAGACCTCTGCGAAGAACACACACAAAACACACACACAGACAAAGTATGGTGATTTGTGGCAGGTGGAGAAAGCAAACAGGAAACGATTTGATAACGCCAAAGCCTGACAAGCCAACATGGGTGTCACTTATGAGAAGCTTTCTTATCAGCGGGCGCACTCGTGCTAATGCTGAGTCCACAAACAAGCACATTTGTCTTTTGTGCTGAGCGTTCACTCCTTTTCTTTGGTTGTCACTGGAAAACAATTAATGTGCATCCAACAAAAGGAGCTGATTTGACTCACAGCATGATCTTGTGGCACACAGATTGTGCGCTCCTTTTGTTATTATCCCCAGGTGACAACAGGGCAGAGCAAATAGTGACTACAGTTGCCAGAAAACACAGGCAGCTGTTCATGCCAGTGTGACTGTTCATACTTAGCTTTATTTACTTCAATTCAGTGGTTTCAAAACATACATTATAAATAGATATTCTTTGCTACTGTTATTACATAAAAATGTTTAGTATATGGTCTGCGTCGACAGGGAACCATGCTAAATTGGTTATGTGTAAAATAGCGGATTATTTTCAAGACAGTTCAGTCGCCAGACTAAATTAATTATAGGGCGTGGCCGATCTGTTATATGCCTATTCAAACAGGTGAGTTATATAAGAATTCACACACTGTACTTGTTTCATGAACAGGGGAATTAATTACAGGGAACAATACCGTTTTTTGTTTGTACCAAACTGAACAGTTTTTTTTCTGCTGTAAAGTTGTGCATTTTAACATGGGGCTCTATGGGAATAGTGTTGCTTTTGGAGCCAGCCTCAAGTGGCGATTCGAGGAACTTCAGTTTTAGACACTTCTGTGTTGGCTTCATGTTTCAGTATTGCCGCTTGAAAAAAGTATATATATATCTATAAGTATCAGCACTAGTATTGAGATACAGTATTTTTACCAAGCCCTCCTAGGAGATTGTAAACAGAAAGAGAAACCGACTGTCCTTTGTTTGATGACAGATTACTTCTTTGACAGCTACGTTATCAAGCCAGGGTTTCTTTGTTTTTATACGTATCATGGGCCCAAAACAGATGAACACACTGACTTTCAAAGCTGTTTGAGCAAGGCAACCTACATGCTCACCAGAGTGCTAGATTATCACAACAGTGTTTTTCCCCCAACACCTGTATTTCACACAAGTCAACAAACAACCAAAAGTGAAGTGAAGTGAAGTTAGTGCTTACTGGTTGTGTATGATCCAACGGGTCCTCATGAAGCCCTTTCTGGACCACTTGAACTGCAACAGAGACAAATTAGAGTGAGTCACTAAACAGCAGTGAGCCATGTCTTTAAAGAGCCAAACTGATAACTATTGATTCTTTCACATAATTTGTCTCATCTCCCTGTCAGTGTGGGCAGACAGCCCCTACAGCCCCAGTAGACTCATCTGTCCTAACATCTCCCTTTGGCCCTCACGTACCCCTCCCCATATCTGCACACACACACACACACACAGAAATGTAGGCAAGTGTAGATGCACACTCATGCATACATACTCACATCAGGCCAGAAATTCTTTGGGAATTTTTCTTTCTCCACTGTGGCGACCCTGTCCAGAGAGCCAACATGCTTCTTCTGTCCTGACACCGCTTTAAAATCCTTAACTGCGAGGGGAGGGGGGGAGTAGGCATGACATGTAAAAGAGTGAGAAAACATGCAAACAGGAATCAATAAACTGGTGTTAACCTCATCAGAGCGGCATACGTGATGAGAGGATCTATAAGCGAGCCATTAGACTGTGTTTGGTGAACAACAATCGGTTTGGGCCAAACAGCAAGTGGCAGCTGCAGGATGTTTATGGTTCTTCCATAAGCTTTTCTGAGGAGCTTTTTCACGCCTAACGTGACTGGACTATGCAGCAGGAAAATAACAGCTCCACTTCAGGTTCTTTGCAAATATCTGGCCAGGAAGGGTGGGCCATCAAACTGCCATTACACACAGAGAAATGCCTGATATTAACAAGAATCTTGCCAATCACATGCAACATTGCTCTCACTCTATGCAATGTTGAATGCAGAGGATGCAAGAGGAGTGGTTTATGTTGAGACCTAAAAGTATCTCTTTTTTTGTCAAGGAAAAAGCAATATTAATACACACAGCTGACAACTAATGACATGATAACAATCTATACAAATGTAATGAATGAGGTATAAAGTTTTTACCATTAAAATCATACTGATGGATGTTTTTCAGTGTCTTGTGGATGAAGTACATGCTCCCCAACGCCTTTGGAGAGAGGGAATAAAGGACAGAAGGGTTAATGCTTGCGAAAAAAGTAATAATATGTAAAATTGGTCTCAGGTTAACCATAAACATCCCAAGATCCAAAAAATAAAATCGTACTGAAATTATACTTTTTAATGTTGTTGCAAACACCTTTTGTTTCAGACATTTGCTGCAAAGAACACATGAAGAAGCTACATTAAGTCCAGTAAAGGTGCTTTAAAAATGTACCTTATGTATTGCCATTTTTAAAATTAACATTAAAACTTTATGAAACATTTTTTTTAGATGGAATGCTCGAGCTGTGTCTGATCCATTTAGGGTGGTTTCACAACAGCGGTCCACAATGAAAATAAAACATCAACCTCATGATCTCAACTCAACCTCTTGAGATGATGAATTGAATTGTTCATTTCCCCATCATGTGAGCTGAATTGCGAGCCCCGTATTGAACGATCGAGTGCAACACAGTATATTGTTACTCTCCCAAAGACACATGAAAGTTTAAAGAATAGAGACGTTCACAGTGAGCACATAACTGCACAACAAATGCTGCCCCCGCCCCCCCACCCCAGCCATACACACACTTCAGCACCCAATCATCCCTGACATGGGGCTGACAATTTTTAATGTACTAACTGCCTGCTCCACTGATCTGATTAATCATGCCCTGTGAGATCAATAAAGACAGAAAATTAAAACAATTTAAAAGGTATTAAGCAGTAGGCCTGCTGTCTGCCAACGCTGCCACTGTGACTGGGGGCCAAAGAAAAATCAGCCAGCGCTCAGAAGGCTCGGGGCGTGACGGACCGCTGTGCAACCCCCGAAGTGTCCCCGTGGTCGGCTCCAGTGAACGGCAATTAGTGGTCAACTTGTCCGAACTAGGTTTCGACTCAGAGTTATTTGACCAAATCTGATAGGGTTCTTAACTTAATACTAAAACTAAATGCTGAATCAAGAATGTTTCTTAAAAGCAAGTTATAGAATAGACCTACCTGATAATCAGCTCAGGAAAAGTGAAATTTATAATAATATATATAAAGAAAATTAGAAAAATAAATTTGGCTTGGTCTATGTTGAATCAGTGACAATGTCATGTTCACACACACACACACACACACACACACACACACACACACACACACACACACACACACACACACACACACACACACACACACACACACACACACACACACACACACACACACACACACACACACACACACACACACACACACACACACACACACACACACACACACACACACACACACACACACACACACACACACACACACACACTCCTCCACATACTCTGCCAAACACCTATCTTCATCAATCAGGTTTGTGCACAGTTTAATAAAAAAATATTGACTTACAAGTGATTTTTTATCAAAACACCATTTGTACTGGGAATGCAAGCAAGTCTGCCCCCTCTGCTCCTGCAGCCCGTCTGAAAGGAGAACCCCCCAAACTCTCTCTTGGCCGTATAACTGATGATTCGAAGCCAGGGGGAAACAAATTGAAAATCAATGCAGGTGGCACCGACGAAATGAGAATGAGGCATTAGGAGGAGTGTGTGTGTGTGTTGGGGGGGGGGGGCTGCAACCCTCTCGGGGCAAACAGTGGAGGGTGCGAACACTTGAGCGCAGGGGAAACTTAGTCCCAGCTGTCTTCCACCCCACACACTTTATTTATCGTGCACAAATGGGCTGGGATCAATAGTTTTAATCTAGAGTTAAATGTATTGACTTTGGCCCGTCTCCCCCACACCTGGCCATTGACTTTCTCCATTTTACTTCACACACCTTCAGTCCACAGATGCAGCCATTGACCCCTACTGTCAGACGTCCAGTGTGGGGGTACTACATGGGAGGAGTAAGGGTTAATAGTTTAAGAAATACTCAGCCACTTCTCTCAACCCCGGGAGGTGTTACTCTCAACCAGGGCAGCATTTCAGACAAACTAATGCCAGACCCATTACGAGTTTATTATAACTCCAAACACACTCAAAACTTGCTTGTGCTGTGTGACGTCACTAAAAGAAGAAGTCAGAAGCAAGAGATGGCTTTCACGACAGGTGTGGAGACTGGATCTGAGGCCATGAAGCAGCGTGCTGCACTGAAGAGCACCAGCTCCGACTCAAATAATAGACGACGATGAGAGATGCAGGTAGTGGCATGGGTAATGAAGCTGACTTCTCCTCTGTCTTTGTTACATCCATTTTGGAGATCTGTAACCTTCATAAGACTGTGGTTTTCAACAACAAATCATATTTAAAACAAATTTAACAAATCTGCACATTTACTGCAAAGTTTAAGCTTTGATCTGGTTTCTTTTACCTTCTTCAGGAATGAAACATTAGACAGAGAACATTCTTTAATTGATCAAAACGCCCCATGATAGCCTACTTATTCTAAAAAACAACAGCAACCACAACAACTTATATTATTTAATTTCTTTATTATTTAAATGAAATATTTTTTTTTAGGGTCTGATGTGCTTTGTGGTAAGACGGTTTATGAGCACAATTTCATTTTACAAAAATATATATATATATCTATATACATATATATAGATATATATATAGTCTAATAATATACATACTCAAATAAACTAAAGACATGTACAAATGCTCCACTGGGGGGCTGCAAACTGGCTTTGCTAAAGTGTTGACTGTCCACCTGCTCCTTCTTTTCACTCATCAGCATCAGCAGAGTGCATCCAACACCTCCAACTACCTCTGAGCACTAACATGGAGAAGGACCCCATCTAGTGGAGGCACATGTGAACTACTCTGATTGAGACTTTTGTGTTTCTTACCGTGAAGCTGTCTTCAGCTTGGAACTGGTTGTCCACATAGATGCAGACCCTGTCAAAGTCTTTCATTTCCTCACTGGACTCAATGCTCCTGGAAACAACAGAGCTATCTTTTAGGCCATAGATCGAAAAACTTTGTTCCCTTTGATGTACAGCTGAAGAGATAAGTCGATTAACTGATTAGTCGAACAAAAAAACTAATTGCCGAGGATTTTGAATTATTGTCTAACTGCCAAAGCCTGATATTTGAGAGGCTGAATCTAGTCTGTTGGTTTTCTTAATCTTCTGCGGTTGTAAACTGCATACATTTAGGTTTGGGAATGTTTGACGAAATAAGCTATGTTACAAATATTTTATAGATCAAGCAATTAATGAATGAAAGGGGGAATAGTCAGACAGATAAATCAATAGCTGTTACTTGCGGAGCTATTGGAAAGCAAGTAGAATTAAAATAAAGAGACCAGACTTTTTTTTGTTTCTTGTGATAATATCAGAAACATGGTGAAGGACTAACGTGATTGTACTGAGCAAAATGGATGATCAGTGGCACATTAGTCCTACCTAAAGAAGTTTTCAGCATGGCCCATGTTGACCATGTAGTCCTTCCCTCCCACCTCCTGGAAGTGCAGGGCGATGAACTGCGGCTTGTGGCTGTGGATAGTCTGTAACAAAACAACACAAACAGGTCTTAGTCCACAGGTTTTACATTACAGAGTAATGAGGAGTGAAGGGGGCCAACACGCTAGAGGATTAAGTGAACTATCCATTAGGGGTCATGTGGAGTGTCTCCGTGACTGAATTTCCGGTGTGGCATCAGCTAAGTATCAGCTGATGCACAGTGTCCAGTTTGCAGAGGAACATGGAGCTGTCGTGTGTTGGGGTGTCACTAATGTAAGGATGCCAGAAGCCTACAAAAGTGGGCCAGAAGACTATAATATAGTTTTCATTTGCCTAAACTGAACCAGCCTATTCACAAAATGACTGCCAGTGATGAGTGGAAGTACTAAATGTTTAAAATTGTGAACTATTAATGAACGATCCAGGAGCCCCAAACTTACCTTATACAATTCTTGTAACCATTCATTTTGAATCTCACCCACCTATCAAATGACAAAAAGAGAAATCATCAAAAGGCATGCAATCGTTTCTGAAAAAATGGTCTCACCTTTAGAGACCCACCATGACCCATTTTTGTCTATTTTTAGGGAAGGACCGGTGATCTTTAGCGGGTGATAGCAGTTCATGGGTAGATGCCTTAAAAGTGGTGTATATCAATCTTTAAAGCTTTAATCTCATTTAATCACTTGCTTACACAAAAATATTCACAAAAAATTAGTCAGTCCTAATCTTTCATAAAATGCTTTCCCTATAATTTAGATATAAAAAATAATGTATTTATTAATTTACAACAAAAAACTAATCATAGCATCTGGCTTTAGAATTACTTTTCCAGCTAACTGACGAGCAGGTCAAATGGAAATCAGGAAGTCATTAATCGCAGAAAGTAAATACTCGGAACTATAATAAACTCTGAACAGGTTCAAATAATAAAGACTGTCTGGGAATATTATCCTGTAGGTATATTGGTCTATTGGTTGTGTGTTCCAGGATGTAGTCTCATTCAAGTGTGGCTGCACCTCCCACAATCTGGCCACGGTCCACACATCATCCCTGGCAGTGAGTTTTATATTTCATGGTCACTTGACAGCTGGTTATCTTGTTAAACATGTATGAGGAAAACATGCGGAAAAACCTCACACAAGCCAAACTGTCAAACAAGGTCGGGCTTACTTAGTGAACCCTTCCCTGTTTGAACCTACAGGTAGAGTTCCATTTATTTATTATTTATTGTTTTTATTTATTGCTTACACTGCCCGTTTTAAAGCTGCACCGTGTTCCTTAGTGTAGCTGTAAACTGAAAAATGACTGAATTTATCCTTTTTTATCAACTTCAGATTTTTCCTGTTACATGGTAATGTACAATCTTCTACGACACCAGGTGCTTTCATACCAGCGGAGAAATGGCTTTGCATAATCTATTTGCATGGCAGTCACATCATTCTGCCGAGAAACACAGTTTGAATGCACTACTGAACCCAAGCTCTATCCACCGACCCTGATTCATTCTTAACTGTAATATCAAGGTTCAAGAGGTATAGTTCATCTAGCAATTATTAACTCTGACCGGGTTAAAACAAACAATAACTATTGTCTGGAAATACTATCCTGTTTGTTCCAATGGTTGTGTTCCAGCATGTAGTCTCATTCAAGTGTAGCTGCACCTTTCACCGTCCACACATCATCCCTGATGGTAAGTTTTATTAAAGGAGCGGCAGGGACAAGTTCAAGTCCCGCTCTTACTAAAGTGCAGAGTGTGGACTGGTAGCTTCTTCAGCACTGCTGAGTTGCCTTTGAGCGAGGCACAGAACCCCTGACTGCTCGGCGCAGTGACTATGTGGCAGCCCCATTACTTTGTCACCTCTCGAGTAATGCATGCGAATGGGTCCTGGTGGTGCATGTGTGTGTACTCTGGGCCTGTGTGTGCAATATAACTAGCCAGGGCCCTCGCAGTTCATTTTCAATTTTAAGGGTAGAGAAGTGAGCGTGAAAAACAACAGCGGCTGGGTCACAATATGAGCGTGAAAAACAACAGCGGCTGGGTCACAATATGAGCGTGAAAAACAATACCGGCTGGGTCACACACTTTCTCAAATTACAGCTAAATAGTACACTTAAATGCGTTTCTGTATACATTTTATGTGAGAAATAGGTATTACAGTAACAGAATATGGAGTTTTGTGAGCAATGGACCTTCAGAATGGGCAGTGACGCCATCAGTCATCGTCCGAAACCCGCCCGACATGAGATAAATGGTTATGAATGGTCCGTACACCAAAATCTTTCTGTATGGGAGAGGGGCCAGACCTATCTGCCAGAATAGTTGAAAATGACACGAGTTTGGCAAATTCATCTGGTTTCCAGGCTACAATTTAACAACAAGAGCAAAGCAATTCAATAAAATGCTTCTTTCTATAATACTCTACAATCCAACCACAAGATACTATGTTTTTCCCTTCAGTGGCAAACAAGTAGCACTGAGTCAGGAAACAAGACGGGGCACGTTGAACAAGAAGGATCCTAAGAGAGCTTCCGAGGCCGCATTGATCCAAAGAAACTGTTGACTTTAATGAATTCAGCATTGTGGTTAATGCTTTGTTGTTCCAAGATGTCTGATAATGAAACCTGGCTGGAAATGTGACTTTGGTAATAATGTGTTCCAACTACATATTATAATTTGTATATAGGGAAAGTTTGCGTGACGGTAACATCTATTCAATGCAACCAAGTCCATGTATAGCCATTACGCAAGCTCAGACGAAACAATGGACATAATCTCCAGGATGAATGTTACTGGTGGCACAGAGTAGCAGTCAGAGTTGAATGCCTCACTGGCTAAACTGCTCTGACGGGACATTGTTAGCCCCAGTACTGTAAAAGCAATAGGATTTATCCTGAGATGTGCTTAAGGTCTTGCTCTTATCCCAAAGGCTGGGTGAACATTTAGGTTTGTTTATAGAATTAGGGGGGCCTAAGTCAGTAGAAAAGCTCAAGTCCCCCCGGGGAAGATAGTCATCTGTTTACATATCTCCCACAATGGGATCTAACATGTTTTCATCAGAGCCAGATCTGGCAACCGGAAACATGCTCCTGAGCCAAATTTCCATGACTGTAAGAAACCCTCCTCCCTGCAAAGTCTAAAAAGTTTTGTCAGCCCTGCACAGGCGAACACTGAAAACCACTCTTTAGAGTACTCAAAATACACTCTAATCTCCTTTATCCCTGACAGTAATAAAGTGGTCTTACTGTTGTTTCTTTACCTTCTGTTAAAGATACAAATATTTTTGATTAGGCTTTGAACTCTAATTTAGATATTATAGAAATATAGTGATACCACTGGAGCCGGTGATGTAAATGCCTATGGTGTGATAAGGATGCTATAAACTGACTATTAAGTAACACAGACCCTCCCTGTACGGACGTCACAATCAGTAATGTTAAACAGGGATTGTACATAGCCGGCCTACAGTTGCCAGTTGTCGTGATGATTCTGGGGCACACCTGGAGAGGGTCAACATAGGACTAATTGATGTAAAAACTGAGAGGTGGGTCTCATACTACCTACTTAGAGGATCTGGAAGACATGAAATGTCAAGCATGTCCGGGGGAATATAACAAATGAACACAAACACATGATTAGTCCACAACACAAAATGTGGTCAACACCTGAGGTTCACTGTTACACCAAAAAAATGGATCAGATGCATATGAAGAAAAAGGTTAATATAAAATATAACTTTTTTAAAAAACGAATTAATTGAATCAGTTAATTCTAAATCTTGACCTCTTCTTTTCCCTCTAAACTTTAAAACGTGCTGTAGTAATAACATGTTATAGGCTATCAATGATGAGAACCCTTGCTAAATGAAGTCATCATTTTAAACATTAAGTTACATTAAGTTATTAAAGCACATCATGTTACATTAAGATGAAAATTTTTTCAGATGAAAAGTGATGAAAAGATGACAGTTCAAATAAGTTGTCTCGCCCACCTGTAGGGTTTTGGGTGAACAATAAGACAATTTGTCATGGCTGAGCCGTCAGTTTCACGTCTGACGGCTCACAGATTTCAGTGTAACACCATCCTCTTATAGGTCACGTGTGACGTTCAAAACGTACGCATCCAGGGTAAGAGATCAACTTTGTCTCGTGGCTCTTCTTTCTAATGAATCAGTCTTAATCAACAACAACAACAGCGGATGAATACTATTGAGCGCGTCACTGACAGCCGATAAAAGAAAACACGACTGAGCAACTCGACAACGTTGCTTATTGGATAGGCTACAAAAAAAAACCCACACATGAACTACAATAAAAGTAACAAAAAGGTTAGCAACATTTGTTACATCCTATCAAAGATGTATGCTAGTAAAACTTACATCCTGCTTCCTCTCGACTCCTTATTTCTATATCAGCCTAACAACATTAAGTAGGTCCTATATAATCCTCTGGCGGCACTGCAGTCTGGTGCACTTTTAATGTAACTCTTACCGCTCTACTTACATTGTCAAAGAGTGACCCGACATTTGCGGTGACCAGCAGCACATCAGTGAACGTTTCCATGTTGAAGAGCCACCTCCAAACACTGGTCTCGAGGAAACTCCTTGCAGAATGACGCGCGTGCAGGCCTCCAACGGATACTCTTCAGGAGCTTATAAAGGCTTAATGTGTGTGTGAGCCCAAATCGCGACTACTACCGCCAACTCTACACACAGCATCCCACAGATGATACAGAGTCGCTTCTGGACCAACTTGCTTGGTTATGGCGGGCTGTCGTCATTAGGTCGTCACCGTATGCCGGAGCGGCGCTCATATCCATCGTCGTGCCAAGGAGCAGTAAGTTTAGTTGAATATCCTACATGCGGTGGATTTCCGCCTCCTCTCGCTTAATTGGACTAGTAGCTGCTTAGCAGACTTAAACCAGCATGGACGGCGCATCTGCTGCCGCCGCCTTGTCAAACGCGCAGATAACCGGACCAAGCAGCGGTGAGTTGTGAACTCCGGGGCTCCGCCTCCGCCCATTTACTGCGAGAGGTAGACTTAGTCTTCATTGTGTTGACTTTATCACAGCTGAGCCGACGTCGTGACCGTCACTCCAACGTGTGTAACTTCTAAAGATAATCCTATAATATTTGATTGCCATACAAACCTGTCTGTGTGGCATGCATTGCAAAATATCTACTACTTTTAAGTCCCTAACCTTAACCCATGTTGTATATTATTCTGTTTGTTATATTTGTAATAAACTTGTATACCATGTAGGCATATAATGTAAAGTGTAACTTCACTACCAGACGACTTAAAGAAAATACCTATAAGGGCCCAACTCGCCATTCAACATACCACGGGCTCATTCTGTGCAGTCTCAACAGGAAGTTAGTCATTTTCTTTCTGTGAAAATTTTCTTTCAATGAACCATCCTTTCACTCAGGACAGTGTGTGTTTGCTTTTATTGGTCTCCCTATTTTACAACCAGAAAAGCCTCAAACGTATATAACAAGAGGGGGTTTATCTTCATTTGTGACTTTGCCTTAGGTGTGTGCTCATCACTAATCACTGCTATTACCTTTGCATACCTTAGAACTGCACAGCCCATGTAGCCTGCAGCTCTTGGGTAAAACTAGCACATCAGTGGAGTTGGTTTTGTTTTTATGTGCATAACCACAGTTTAGTCATGTTCTCTAGAAGAGCCTGCCTCCTACAACATCCAGTCATCACAACAGCAAAGTAACCACAACGTTTTACAACACCGCGACAGTAGCTTTTTCTACCCAGTGCAGCATAAAGCTGCAACAGTCCAATTTGGAGTCATTGGACCTGTGCCATCCAGCAGTCCCCGCTCCAGCCCAGGGTAAAGCAAAGATTGCTGGGGGGGTACTCTGCTTCTCCATAGTGAGCTTAGTGAGCTGTTCAACCATGGCATGGTTTTCACAGCCAACCTTTTGAGCTCTTCGCCCCGCTTCCTCTTACTCCTCCCCTGAGCACTGTGTGCTTTATTCTCCGTCAACAGATCCATTTGAAACTATTGCAACAGAGATGCAAAAGAATGCTGCCATGTCCATCACAGGTTTGGAAACAAAGATAGTTAGAGGGGAAACCTCTCTGAAAGGACTACGGTAGTTTATTGCAGCCAGGACTGCTGGGATTTAGAAGAAGCAGGTGCAAAAGAATTAGCAGAATACATCCATGGGAAAATATATAATGTTCAAAATAAAGCTCTCAATCCTCATGCCAAACAGTTTGGTGCCCACTGGACAATAAATCAGACAGGAAATGTTGCCAGAGTCTCGGCTTCCCAAGAATAGCACAGACAAGCAGCAGCTTATTAAGGCAGTATTGTTTGTATTATAAACATTAAATTCTAAAAAATATCCCAGGAAAGATGCTTTAATTTTGAAAATCCTTTGCCAGTCAAGGAAAAAAAACCCAAACTGTTAAATGAGATACATAGGATAACATGGAAGGGGTAAAATAATCTAAATAACACGTATTATTATCACCTGGTATAATTTAGAGTACATTCACCTTAAATGGAAATATTTATCACATGGCACATGTTGCAAATTTGGAGGTCAGTTGTAGTTCCTATGGCTTTTTTGAAAAATGTCCAATTTGAATATAACATTTTGCCAAATAAGTGTTTCATTCTACATTTTTTAAAAGAAAAACACAACTGTAAACTGCATTTCAATAGAAATATACTGAAAACAGCAGACAGATATTTCCTTCAAATAAAGTCACTAACTCTAAAGTTACTCTAGAGTGAATCTAAAATATATGTATACCTCACCTGCAGCCATGTTATGGGACGTCTAGTTTGAAAAGCTTCTGTAAGAACAAGTTAAAAACCCCTTTGTGCCTGCATCAGAGGAAAACAAACATGATCGAAGGTGTGAGAAGCACAACAAAAATCCTTTAGTCAGAGGTGGAGTCACATTCTTGAACATTTATTTTGATGAACGGATTTGACACAATCTAAACGACTGTCCCTGATAACAGAAAAGTAGAGGGATGAGGGCCTCAGGGAGAAACCCTGAAGGATGTCCACTGGGTTCCTCAACCCCAGCATAACGGGGAGTCCGAACTACAGCTGCACTTCGTCTCTCCTTAAAAACTTCCTGAAGAGGCTGTCACGTAGGAGAAAGATCACTGATGTGAGGGGGAAATAGACAATAGCTTTTAGAGTTCACTTAAAATAAAGTAGGCAAAATGGTCACTGCACAAGCAGAAAGCCAATGTAGAACATGATGCCTGTTAGGAAGTACGTTAGTATGAATATGGATCAGCTAACTGTCATTATAACCATGTTTTAGTCAGGTGACCAGCTGTGATGGTCTATATCCTATGCCATTGTCTGTATGCCATGGCCCCATCCCAAATAAATTGGCAAAAATTGGACTATAAACCCTTTGACTCCAGTTATGCTGCATTATTAGCTAGAACATAAACAGGAATATCTGCCTCAATCCATAAACTTCCATCAGAGCAACTGTGGATTTACATTTTCCATTTCATAATGTGAGCATTTACACATTCCATGGAAGAAGCAGAGAAACAGACATTTCAAGAGCTCACCTGCAAAGTAACTCCCATAGTGACCACGTGTTCATATAAGAAGTCTTAATGTAAAACACAAAGCTTAAAATATTTTTTTCTCTCTTGGAAAAAGCCCATACAAATATTTGAAATGTAACAAAATCTGGCATCGTGCCATAAGTCGTGAGCACAAGCCAGTCATGCAAAGCCCAAACTCAGTCACAGGTTTTAGCTTTAGAACAAACTTCTTCTCATCTTTATAACTCCCCCCTATGTCCCGGGTACAATCAGCTCTGTTACTTGAACACAGTGTGATACAAACATGACAGTACAATAAAATTAAAAAGTTAAAACTACCAAACAAAGACAGTAACCTAATGATACATAATACTACAAGTTATCCCTCAAAAGACTGACAAGGAAGACAATGCTCCTTTTCTGTGTGCACCTTGTTTTCATTCTAATGCAAGCAGGGCTTTAGTCAAGCTATTCCAACAAAGGACAGCAGACTCAGAATGACCCGTAACAGCGACGAAAACTGAAGCGACAGTGACCGAGGAAGCCAAATGGAGTACTGTTGACATCAGAGAGGGAATTTTCCAGTCCAGGAACTCCAGTAGAGAGAGAAAGAGAGCCCGGCTGACTGCCTATTAAGTCAGAGGTGCCCAACTGGGTCTCTGAGCCAGTCCATCTCCACACAGAGCATTCAGGAGCGACTGCGGTCCTCTTGGGTGCCCACCAGCATTTTACTGTACAGCTTCTGCTGCTCTTCTTTAAAGGTATCCTTTACCTTTCCTCGCTTCAATCCTCCATCCCTACAAACGAGTGTAAAATTAGAGACAACAATAAATAAAGTAGTGGGCAGTTAAGATGCTGCAATAGACTTGATTTGAAGTCTGTACACTGAGCTGACCAGAAAAACAGAGGAAGGAAGACAATGATGATCAGAACAATCACAGGTGTAACTGATAACGCTAATGAGGGTGCTGATTGGTTTAGGTGGCAGTAAGCTAACATGCAGGGCCTTGGAACTAGTTCACTGGGAAAAGGAATGTAGCTATAACTAAAGAGATAGTTTACCCATTTGAATCCAGGTCTGTGCCATGGCAATGTAGGCACTGTGTTCAGATGAATGGCGTTTTGCTTGTTTGGCGCTGAGCCAGGCCAAACACCACTCATCTGAACACAATGCCCACATCGCCATCAAACTGATCTGGATGAATTTGGGGAAAATATATATTTAATCTAATTAGATACACCTGTGATGTCAAGTCAAAATGTCAACTGTATTATATTGTAAGCACTTTCTATTATTATCAAATAATGCATTTTAAACACGGCTACAGTCACTTAACATTGACTAAAACTGCACCCTTTGGCCTGCATCTACGTAACAGCTAACAAATTCATATTAAACTTACTGGTAATTTAAAGACCCTTTTCAAGGCAGACATTTGCAGGTGGAAACAAGTTTGTGAGCATACATGATTCCAGGGCTATAACGTTTTTTATTATTGTTGATTACACCTATACCTAAGTGTCTGCTGTGAAAATGTTAACTCATGAGAACAATCTGTAAAGAACGGCCACCCGTGTGTGTTGAATCATGGCCTTTATCCCTCCTCAGTCAAAGGGTTTAAATGCAAAAGTGTAGAAACCATTGAGCTGAATGGGCGTCTTCTTACCACAAGAGGTCGACCAGTCCACCTTGCCTGGCTATGGCTGCCTTTACACGATTGGCAAATTGTACAGCATCCTCATCCTCCTGTTGGAGAAGATTGACATAAATATAATATAGGTAAACAAGTGGTCATAACAAATAAAACACAGCATAGCTATCAAATATATTATATTATATCTATTATCAACTAATTGCAAGTGAGCAAAATGATAAACTCTGCTAACATGTTAATTGTTTAAGTCATCAAAGAGAAAATAATCTGTTGGGAAGCCTAAAGTTAACCATGGAGTCTCACCTCTCTAGACATGGGAGGAAGGTACCACACACTGCAGACGATGGCCCAGCTGCTCATCATGCGCAATAGGTAGTTGACCATTCCAAACTTGCTGCTGTTCCAGAAGGCGTCGCCAAATCTGGGGTCATACTGTGAGGATCAAACACCCCAGAATTTTCATTAAAATAACATGTAGCAGGTGAAAACAACGTCTCAGAAAAAGAAAAAAAAGACTCACCTTAATGGCCACAGGGTAGACTGTTGCACCAATATCAAAACTGCCCTTCTTAAACATCATAACTGACGTGTTGTTAATGCAAGTACCTGGGGATTAAGAGTATTTACACAAACTAAATTAGGACTTGTGGGGCTTTTTAAGAAAACTAGATGACTATAGTGTGATTATGAAGTCTTCCTGTATACAAACATTGAACAAACTCACCTTCTGGGAAAATGAGAATGGGCAGTTTATATTTATCTTCTACATGGTCGCTCAATCTGCAAGACATGAAGCATGTAGGTTATTACTTAAAATCTCTTAGAGATTCTTAAGACACAATTAGAATGTACAGAAAGCAACTATATTTTAGTAACACATACATATTGACTACAAATTCAACATGAAAAAATACTTTGCAACAACTCTTACTGAATGCAAAAAAATGGTCTTACAGACAGAAGGTAAACTACAATAACAAAACTTGGCATTAAAAACAAAGGTTGCAATGCTACCTTTTGGCCACTAGATGTCTGTCTTTGACTTCTGAGCGTTCAAACCAAATGTGAGGGCAGGCTTTGACCATGGATCTCTGAATGACCCCCATCAAGCCCCCGTGAATTTGGCCAACCTAACAACACAAACACAAGTGTAATTTCAACAGATAAGCAGCTGCAATAGTGACCCAAGGGACCAGTGTCAATATTTGTGTAGCTCTATGCTCAGCAGCAGTGTAGTTACCATAGCATAGCAGCCATCGCTGGCCAAGATGATGACATCTATGGGTGAGGTATGGTTGGCGACACAGATACCACCATTCTTGGGTCTATTCTCACTGTAAAAGTGGAGACAGGGAGACCGTTAAATGAGGTATCATGAATCACTTCATGGATTCATTAAAAATAACTCAATCAATTAATGAATGTTGTAGCAAATGACAAAATACACACAATTATAAAATCAATGAAACTAAGTCAAAATTATTCCTCATAGAGATTTGGGTGCTCTTTGGGCAACTGCCCCTTTGGGAGAAACAAAGCAAACTATGGTGGATATGCTAAAAAGGTTTGACCCCCCCAGAGCATGAAATAAGCCTGAACCTATCAAGTCCACATTCCAAAGATAGAGTTACAATCTTAGAGAGAGCGGGAGAGACAGAGAGCGAGAGAGAGCAAAAGTGAGGCGAGAGAGAGAGACTTCCTCTGTCAATTGTGTATTTTTAGCCCCAGAGTAGAGAGTAATATGTGTTTCAACAGGCCAGGCCTTGATGGCAGACATTCAAAGGCTGCAAGAAATTATATGGATCCTCTTCACACCCGTCAGTACTTTATCTGTATCAACCAATGAGTTTTTCCCCAGTGAATGGAAAGACAGAAATTATGCCATGTTTGATTCTCCTTCTAATCAAATAATAGTGCCCATTACTTCTTCTTAGCTTATGTCATCACAACGGTTTCATTTTTAATTCAGTCGAGTCTGCACAAAACCAAAAAAACACCAATTGTTATACACTACAGTTGATGGAAAAATACATAAAGCATCAACTTCCTCCTTCACATCCTGTTGTATGTGCCCATCCTCTTCATTAAAGCTACATCTACAGTTGCATGTGCCACTTAGATTCTCTCAGCCATATTTAAAATAAAATGTCAAAAAGGCCACAATTTCAACAAGATACTCACTACCAACAATATCCACTTCGATCATAACACTGGGACACAATTTTGGATCTTCACAGGATAGTAAAACAGCTATGTGAATTCAACAGCTCCAAGCATTGTGTATTTTGTTTACAAAATGACTGTAGCTTGACTGAGTGTGCCGTAGCTTTGTGTGTAAGAAAGTATTACTGAGGAGGGTTTTGTGCTTCACCTAGGCTCATATGCTTGCTGCGATGAATATCAGTGTAGACAGTCTCTGTCTAGCCTCAGACACCCTCCCTTGCATACTCTCTTGCTCTGGGCGCTCACATTGCAAGTGCTAACACACCCTGTTTCTATTCTCCATAAAGATAAATCATCTGTCATTATGTAATCTCACGTAGGCCCCTTCTCCGTCATGGCAAAAGGTCTGCAGCAGATCATTTTTGAGAATGAAGAATAAAAAAAAGATACTGTCTCTTGCTTGTATTGTGAATTATTTGGTCTTGTGTGTCCTTTGGATTTAGGCCTGTGTTTGGCATAAGATTGTTGGTTTTATACTTTTTATTGTAAAAATGTCTCATCGTGTATCTGCAGGGCACCATTGTAGAAGATAGATTTGTTTTTAATTGGTTTTCCCTAATTAAATAATTGCCATGAATTTTAAAAAATAAAGAATGTTTGTCCTTTTATGAAGGTTTTTTTTTCTTCCAAATGTAGTTACATCATCAACAGTGAACAAGTGAGCATCATTGCAGGGCTCTGTCCCAATAAAACGGAATTTTGTTTTTAAGTAAAACAAACAAAAAATAATATCACATAATCAATATTTTCAGTAAGAACTTGAGCTAGGTTGTCAAGGCAAAGAATACACAAGCACAAAAGAAATTGAGAAATTGACCAAGAAGTTGAAAAGAAACAGGGAAACACTGAAGCAACAGTGGTCAAAACAGAAAAGCAATCAACCAACAGCAGCCCCCATCATGTTAACCTTTATGATAAAAACTGTTGGCAAAACAGCTAGTGGGGATGATGAGGAGCCAAGAGTAAGAACTGGGCATTGCAGGAACATTGCTTTCAACACTTTTACAAAGTTTGAAATAATATCTGCAGCAAGGACAAGCTTTCCTTAAAAAATAAAAATGATGTGTGAAATAACTACTGCAAGTTACAGTATGTGCATATGACATGTGTTTGCATAAAGTATTTCAGAGACTGAATAACTCCAACATTTGCTCCATCTTCCCTTTTACACCCCATGTCCTCATCTGATAGGAACTGTAAACATTTTACCACAAAGCCCACTACTGCTGGGTGAAAATAATACCGTTCTATGAGGAGTCAAAAAAAACTATTCGGAATGGGTTCACGCCCAATGAAAGTCACATCACTTCAAGAGGTGTGGAACAGCAATGTACGTTCCTTACCTATCATGGTAGGTTATAATGGCAGTCAGAGCTCTGACACATATTCTGTAGCACATCAAATGGACTTTCTCACTCAGAAAGTTCTTCATCCTGCAAGAAGGAACATACAACAGCATTATGTACTTTGTGTGTCTAGATGGCAAATCTATTTATTTTGAATCAATTAAAAAGACCAGCTTGTTATCAGTCGTACCTTCCATTGGGCAGTAGCCCAATAACACAGGTGAGGAACACAAGGAGGCCTACACCAGTGAAGGCAAGAGTTACCCTGAAAGACAGACAGGCAGGAGGGTTACACCTAATCCTACAACGAGGAATCGTTTAACAAGCAACATCATTTCTAAAGAAAAACACAGACAGGAGGGATAACACATTTAAAACTAATTAGTGTTTTACTGGCACATGCAAGAACATGATCCTTAGCCATGGAAGTTGTCTTTTGTATGACAGGCTTTCACTGAGTAGCCACTCAGATTACGTGAATGTCACAAGTAATGTTACGCAGGGAAGCGGGTTCTGGTTATCAATTAAAAGTTTCACACTCTCCACTGCTCCCTATTGTCACTGATAATCGACTCCAGAACCTGCAGCAGGGCATAGGCGATAATCAAACAGACCAACAGGTTGACTTAATCTGGATGAACTCATCATCCAGGATTGGAGAAAGTGCTGATTTAAAATGAGCGAGGATTAGATAAACATTAGAGGTGATGGTTTCATGCTAGTGAGTGAGCCAGGTCAATATCCAACTGGACAAGTACTGAATGAGAGAATCTATTAACTGGATGGGACACTAGAATGTCTGTATGTGCAGCGGTGGCCTGATTCGTCTCCCCACTAGCGACTGGAAATGAGCCAGCCAGGCTTAGTACTGAGTCACTGTCCCTGTGACTGTCTAAGCTGCCCCCGAATGAGGATCTCCCTCTTTAATTCACTGCAAGTGCCAACATGTAACGTTCCATGTGTGTTCTGGGGCAGTCTCCAACCTCCCAGGCATCCTGGACTGCCAACCTTTTTACAGACTAGAGTCGCACCACCTCACTGGCTTGAAAGACACTTGCCAGTGTCAAAATGTCATAACATTAGGTAGATATAACAAACATTGTTTTTAAAAAAACACAGGGTTTATCACTGAGGTTTAGTTTCTCAAGGCTCTGTGTCAATGTGTTCCGTTTTCTTCAAAAGCTTGTGTGGAAAGGGTTCCTCTTATAATTTAAAACAACCTTTATGTTGGAGGTACAGCTGATACCTGAGAGGCAGCAGGAAGCCATAGCGGATGAGCAGGCCTAGCCCCCATAGGACGGTCAGCCGCAAGCTGATGTAGTGGAAGTTGTTGTTGCTGCGGGTCAGCAGATTCCAGGACTCCAACTCCTCAGCAGAGAACCGCTTGGTCACCTCATCGTCCATGATGCTCTCCACTCCTCGCCGGGCAAAATAGAAGATGTCAGACATCTCAAACTCAGGGGCTGAGTCCAGGTCTCTGTTGCTACCGCTCCGCCGGATCTCCTTGATCTCCTGCTCCAAGGAGGTGGGCTCCTTGGCAATGATAGCTGGAACAGAGGAAGGGGCTCAATATTCATCTCTAAAAACAAAATACACCTACTGAACATGCAGACCAATAGCACATCTTACCATTTGAGTAGGGTTTGTACAAGAGGTGATTCTTTTCTTTCACTCCTCTCTCTATCCTCAGTGTGGCCCACTACAAAGAAAGAACAAAAGGTGTGTAAAAATACAAGGGTGAACTAAACACATTTCACTTGATTAACAACTTAAACAATAGGTTCACATTAAGCACATTAAGTTGTTTATTTGGGGGTCTGAAACACACCGTCATAAAAAAATTAGAGAGGGAGCCCAGACAACATGCAACATGTTTCTGTTGCTACCAGCTGCCACTTAGCAGACTGTTGTAATATCTGACTTTCGGAATTTGAACATTCGAGAAAAACAGCTTAACTATGATCAGAGTACATAAACAGCTGCTTCCTCCTCAAATCTTTCTTTTGTTATCTCTCTTTTCTAGTATATATGGTTGTTAATGTGAGTATAAAACTTAAGGTTTAAAGTTCAGGAAACAAGATAGTAAATTCTCATAAATTGAACTCTTCCTGGAACAATAATATGCATGGCTCATTAGTGAACACAGCCTTGATCCACAGACATTAAGATTAAAATGCTAACTTGTGGATAAAAACAAACCACTAAACTGAGAGGCAGGAAAGGGACAAAGTGTTCTAGCAGGAAAGATCAGGTAATTATGGACTGGGGGGTGTTAGAACCGTCTCAAACTACAGTTCATACCAAATTACATAACTCCAAGGTTTGTCTGCACCAATCAAAGATGGGGAAAAGTTGACGACTTACATCATTGTAAGTATACTGAAATACAGTAATGGTAGAAGGGCGTCTGTGTCAAAAAAACTGGTTTTAGCCAGGGGCACTTTCAAAACAATTCCAAGAATGTTGAGCGACACAGATGTTGCTTGCAGGAGTCTTGCTGTAAAACCAGCTTATACCTCTGAATCCAAATCACTTTTAAACGTCTACTTTCTTTACATTAACTGTAGACATAGATGCTTTGCGGCTTTGGGCAAGCTGTTTCGTCTATGACCATACACAATGAGAGCCAAATTGAAAAAAAGATGTTTACTAGGCCTGAAAAATGGACAATTCTAAGACTTAAGACATTCAGCCCAAAAAGCACTGATATGTGCATTTGATTGATCTAGGATGGTCATAATTACTCAACTAGCTAGATGGCTAGATTAGATGCAAAACTAGCTATCTTTTGCTTTGTTTCATAGCTACCTATAAATCATGTCATGACAAGTTGGAATACTAAGATGACGTATAAACAGAGCTGCAGTTGTCAGTAATGATTCTTTCGGGGGAGAGGAAAAGAACAGAACCAAAATAGAGCAAGTCCATCTTGCTACCATGTGGCTCCAGAGCTGATTGTGAAAGGTGCGGGATTACAGCACAACTAACTTTTAAGTGAGCAGGACATTCAGATTTTTGTCACACTGATAGGCTAACAGCCAGAGTAAACTCTCTTTGAGCAACTTATTGCAAAAACATGTCTTGGTTTTGCACCGTAACATGACAATTATCCATTTTTTTTACTTCATCAAGCATGAAATGCAGACCATCACAAGCAATGACACACATGCATATAGCACAAACTTTGCTTCTGGTTCGCACAGTCTGTACTGCATCTGTCCTTTGACCTTTCCTCTAAATCTCGTGGTTGCCACTGGAATCATGAGCTAAGAAAGTCTCTCGTATCTCCCGCTGGTTCATTTATTTCTGGCTCTGCTCTCAAGAGGTTCATGCTGGAAAGTGATGACAGCTTTACTAGAGAAGATACACCAGAGATAGCCGAAAGAGAGAAACTAGATAACTGTGTTTGGAGTCAACTAGGCGAGGAGACCATTAAATGGTATATACTGACATCATCAACTAGCTCCATTGCGCAATGAAGCTTGAATTTATAGAAAGCAAAAACTGCATATCAGTAAGCAAAATTCCAGGCTGTTGTCACAGACAACAGTTACTGACGAGCTCTGTACCACTGTTTTCTCTGGTTACATAACAAGAGAAGAATAGCTCAGTGCCAGTAAATACAACGGCTACTGGTTGCATGCCAGAAGACGAGCATAAAACATACACCTAAAATGTACATATGAGGCCAACACATTTCTAAAAAGTTGAACCTGAACAGCTTTAAAACACATATTTTATAAAGGTAATTGCTCTCCGAGGAGAGTTTTCAATGTTGAATGAAAGGGCGGACAAAATGTACACCCAGAGTAAATACAGGCTGTCTTTGAAGAACAGAGACATGCTGTTTGACAGGACCAGGAAACACAATCGGCTGTGCAAGAAGGGAAACGCATCTTGACACACTTTTATATTGTGTGCATACATTGTTTCCATTCCGGTTTAAGATAATTCTACTTGTCCTTCTTTCTTCAAATAAATGGAAAGTAGTGGGCCATCATGCAGCAAACTCTTACCTCGAAGAGCTTTAATAAAGTTTTCATATAAAGACGTCGGATGCCAAAGGACACTCCAAAGATGGCAGGCACGATGATGAAGACCAGCAGCAGGGTGAACCACACGGTGAAGGAGATGCCCAGCAGGATACACACCAAGTTGTCAAAGGGGTTGAAGAAGAGTTCCATCTTGAAGTCAGGAGGGCGGTTAAATATATCAAATAGTTAAAAAAAAATGGCAGAGGAGGCACAGCACTCCACCTCCTGGCCCCAAGTGGACCCTTATCTTTTGTCAGAAAAAGTCCTTCATCAAGACAACTAGGGTATAGAGCTTCTCCGCACACTGAAAATAGAATCAATACAAGTAAAAGGGACCATCTTGACGTTGCCCCCTTGGGCAATCTTAATAAATTTCATTATTTTTCCACCATCAACCAGTTTCTGAAACTCAATCTAATTTTATTCCAAGAAAATGAATATGATGTCTTGATGCAAAAAGGCAGGTCCTTGCTGCAGATTTCCTTTGCTTATTTGAGTAAAAGCTTCCCGCTGGCGGACAGAGATGTAAACAACCAGGCACAGCAGGCGGCTCTCTTGTCTGGGGAAGATGCTGAAGGGGCTGTTTGCAGATCAGTGGAACACCGACCTGAAAAAAGATTTATAAACAAACGTTTAGGATGATCAACGTCACAATAATACATCGTCTATGATCGTGTGATCTAATAAAAACGTATCCCTGTCTCACTATCCTCTGTATACTAGCGTTATTTAAAGTTAGTGCTAGCCTCTGTCAATATAAAAGAAATGATGCCTCTACTGTTGGGAAAAGGCTGCTTAAGAGTCTCCCTTCAGCTAACGGCCAGATAACTTTATAAACTAGCTTATCGTTATCAGCCACAGTACAGGGATAGCGTTAGAGGCCCTCCGTCCTCATCTCCTCAGAAGATGCTAACAAGAGGCTCCAACCCGAGTAAACCTCACTGGGGTAAGCTCATCACTACAGCAGTTAACAGCCAGCGCTTTCTGTGATCATTTAGCAGCCCCCACTAGCCACCCAAAAGCATTTAGCATACAAACACGACCTAAGCTGGTGGGTTACTCGCAAGAGTCCAGTACCCATAAGGACGACCTAATGTCTAAAGTTAGCCCGTGGCCTCCGAGCTAACGGTCGGGCTAAATGTTGTCTCCTGGCGTGCTCCACCTCGTTCAGCTAGCTAGCGCTCAGCACCCCCCGAGGACCGCCCGGGTGTAGCAGCGTTAGCTACATGAAACGCTGAACCAACCCTTTTTGTTCTAAGCTTGGTTTAGTTACTTTGTAAATTAGTATCTTACATGTTAACAGTTAACACACGTATGTCATTTAAAGGACTGAGTAGTTTACCAACCTTCAGGCACGTTACGTCCTCCTGCGCACAGCCGGTACAGTCGGCTTTCACTGGTCAGTCACTTGTCTTTTGTCTTGCGGACTGTAGCCTAACTCCACCCGGCGAGCAACACGAGCAGACAACGGGCGGCTCGTTGCTGGCTAAACCTATGGTATTAACCGACCAACACGCTCAGTTCGGCCCTGACACCTGGTGGCCAAAACAAGGTACTGCACTGATATCTTAAATTACATGTATACAGTTTGACCACTAGTGTCGCTGTAGAGCAATATTTGATGAGCGGGTGTGCATTTGATACTATCAGCTTCGACAGTCGTTCTGAGTGGGGATGCAAACAATAAGCTTCAAAGAAAGCATTCACATGAACAAAAACACATTGAAGTATCACACATTAAATATGGTTTGTAAATATATGATGATTTTTTTTAGAATCACAAGGCCTGAGAAAGGAGCAGCAGGTTGGGCAAGAGTCCTAATGATTTTTTGATCAGCACACACAAAGGGTCAATGTGTGGATAGTTATCTCACATAACTCAAACCCCAGCAAATAAAAGTAAAGATGTATCTGCATGGTCACCAGAGATACGTGAGAAAATGTTTTGTTTTTGTAATATGGGCAAAACTACCAAATTCAACAATTTGATACTAACGCACTGATATAACAAAAACTTTTATTCACACATTTACATCCATGAACAGTCTTGTCAAGTCATCTCGGATATAGAGAAATGAAAACAGTACTGAAACTTGGCACGCCATTCAATCTTTGAACCCTGAATTAATATGCTTATTTCACAGAAGAAACTAAAACTTAATATATTTCATATTTATAGTGTTTTTCAATATGTTTTATAGCCACTCTGAAAATACAGAAGTGCAATCAATGGCCAATATACTTGTATTGGATGACAGGTTCCATGGTATAAGTGAACATTTTGTCAACATCGCAAGTGTATCCATCTGCTCTGACGAGCATTATGCACTACTCTGCAGTAGAGCGTCAAAGTCTGGGGAACAAACCATTTTGTGTTTGACATTCCCTAATACAGTCAAGTCGCCTGTTCTTCCCTCCGAACCAATAGAGACCAGCTCCTGAGAAAACGGGGCGGGGAAGAAGAGAAAGCGTGTCAGAAATGTTATATATATATATAAATATTCCATGATAAAATAATGGAACAGCAGTTTGTAAAGAGACACTGAAAGACAAAGTTGAGCTGTGTAGAAAGAGATACAGTATGAAGACAAAACGGACGCCATTTTCTCAGATGAATAATCCAATGAATCAAGCCTGGACGTTGCCTGGGGTAGCCCTTTTTACACATGTACTGTAGCACGCAACAGCAGATTATCCATATCAGATGCGTTCTCACTCAGTGGAAATAATCCAGGTGTTGGAGGTGAGGGGTGGCGCTTGGGTAGAGTGTGCAGTAGGCAGGACATAATGTTGATTACACTGCAGTCATGGGGCCGGTTTGTAATTTGGTCATAAACAACCAAAGTCCCTTGCTGTTCCTTGAATTTGTCATCTGCTCTTTCCGAAACAAGAGCCAGAATTGCGTCGCCTCTCCGGTTAAGACATTTTTGTTGGCCTCTTCACGTACATCACTCTTCTTCTTCATCCTCAGATTTTGGTTTGTTTTTTTTACATTTTCGCGCAAGCAGCATGATAGAAACGGCATCAACACACCCACTCGTTTGCTGTGAATTCTCACACGTGGGCTCAATCGGAATTAAACAGACTCTGCACCAGAGAGCTGGAAGGCTAAAGTCAGTTTTAGGACCGATCCAACTGATTCAGACATTTGCGTTTTCACATACAACTCCTCCAGGTAATGACTAGATCATTTCAGGTTTACAATGCATGTGTGACAGGGGCGAGAAAGAGACACATCGATACTAGGATCATACCTGAAGAAAAGAACATGTTGCTCCTAGAGACACATCAAGTGTCACTTGTCCCAGAATGAGCTGGACCCGGCCAGACTTCCGCACCAGCAGCTTTCCCACAAGACCCTCCCGCAGGTCTTTCAGATTGCAGGCATTGTCTTCGGCTTCCTCCTCCTGTTTAAAATCAAAAGTAGCGTTTGCACACACAACCTCGACATCATCATGCATTTAGCGCGTAGACGACAACTTTACCTGCGACTCTGTTTTCAAAAGCACCGATTGTCCGTCCTCTGACTGCACCTCTGTTTTCACCGGCTTGTGCTCTTTGGTGGGGGGCTGGCCGGGCAGCGTGTCAGGCATCTGCATGAAGAACAGCTCCTCCCCTTTGCTCAGACTCCATCTATGAAGCAGGTCAGGAAGAACTTCAGGTTCAGGGAGAGGAGGGGGCCTGAAAGCTCCCTCTGACTTCTTTATTTCAGTTTCCTCTGGCTCCTGTTTCACTGAAGAGAGGATAAGGTGTATTTTAGAAGAGATTGCCATGTATTTCCTGCTTCCACACAAAAACAAAATCAAGACTATTGGGCTGGGCACACAATCTCAAGTTGTATCTTGTTACCTTCGACTGCATCTTCCATGAGTTCACCATCCTCATCCATCTTCTTAATTTGAACAGCATCTTTACTAAATTCCTCTGTGAATCCCCATCCAGAAACAGCAAGGGGAAGCTGAACAGGGCAGCTCCTCCGCTCACTCCTCAAAAATGGATCGTCTATAAACTGAATGGATGCAACAGAGAAGGAAAGTTAAAGTGTAAGTCCAGCGTAAATGCACCCCATGGTCTGTTTCGGCATTACATAAGCCATCAGGACATATTTCGTTGTTCACCTATTTACAGAGAAATCTGAGAGGGCCGCTAGCAGCCAGATATGGCTTACACTGAGTAACTCCTGGCAAAGTGCTAAACCATCCAAAACAGCTTTTTTTTAACCACTAATATTGCTCAAAATAGCACCAAACCTCTGTAGTAAATTGATAACAGTCCCGACACATAAAAAGAAGCAAACAAGTCGAATAATGCACTGGAGTTCAGTTCAGTACTTTCCTTCTTGAATGGAACTCGACTTGTTTGGGCTGCCTGTCAACACGGACCTAGTCTTCTGCTGAGGCTTGTAGCCTTGTAAAACACTCTTTTTTAATAGATTCGGGGTTCGCTAACTACGTTGTTGGCGCTTCGTTTTATGTGTAGGGACTGTTATCTTGCTACTGTAGAGGTTTGATGCTATTTTGATCAATTTTAGGGCGCACTCCTTCCGCACCGCTCCCCGGGCTTTAGGGTACTTGTCTCCCCTCCCTCTCCCCAGACCCGTTTGTACTCACACTGCCTGGGCCTCGCGCAAATGCTTCTCGCTGTCCATACGTCATCACGCCGTAACACGTCACACGCATTGATTGACGTCATCGCGATGCGTCTCTTTGTTTACAAATCTTTCCATAGACCTCAGAGTTTTTGTGCGTCCTGTTTTTGAATATTTTCATCGACCAAATCTGCAGTAAACACTCCACCTCCGCATCACACCGACGTGAACCTTTCGCCGCCATTGTTGTTGTTAAATGTCCGCGCATGGTCCGTCCTTCTAATTTCTATGTCCGAACAGGCGGACATAAATGACATCAGAACCGCCGTAGGCATTGTGCTCGTGCTCGTACATGTGCAAACACGCTCTACAAAAGCCCACCTCTCTCAGGCGGGCCGTGGACTGTGCTCAAATGCACCAGGCTTTAGTTAAAAAAACGGTTTTGGCCGGGTGCGGAAGGACAGTGTGCGTGCGCCCTTAGTGGTTTCAAAAATGTTGTTTTGGATGGTTCAGCGCTCCGCTCCGAGTTACTCGGTGTAAGCCATGTCTGGCTGTTAGTGACTCTCTGGGATTTCTCTGTTTGATCAACGGCTTATTTGATGTCATTAATGCCGGAAAAAACACAGGGTGCATTTACGTCAGACTTACACTTTACATTCAAGGAAAATGCAAGATGAAGGTTACTGATGACTCACTACTGACTAACAACCAAGGGACTTACATTATCTCGCTCCAGCTTGGCAAGAATCTCTTTGGTCTCTTCCTCTGTCTCTCTCTTCTCCTTTTTGATATTGATGATGGGTGAAGGTCCCATGCTCGGAGCCTCTCTCTCATTTTCATAGCTACCTGTGTGAGATACAGGGAGGCACTTAACCCAAGACAAGACAGAAACGTGTATTATAGGCTGTGAAACTGCATTGGTAAAACACATAACCAGTATAGAAGGAGTGGTCAACTAGCTGAACTCCTACCTTTCTTTTTCATCATCATCTCTGCGGGCCCCTGCTCAAAAATAGAGTGGGACTGGATGACCTCTGGGCGACCTCGGCCCCTGCCTCTGTCTCTCGGACCCCGACCTCGACCTCCATCCTTCCTGTCTCTCCTCTGCCCGCTTTCAGCTTTTGTTCTGTCGTAACAGTTAAAGTCATTGGCACGGCAGTCATAGAGATAGTTGAATCCATGTTTTTAGACAAATATTTTTTTTCCTTTTGAGGTCAGTTGAGAACTTACTCGTCTTTGGCTTTTCTGACAATAATGTTGGGTGTAAAGGTTTTCTAAAAAAAAGAAAGAAAGTAAAAGTACTTAAGTATAAGCACAAGGAGCAGCGAGGTGTCGGATTCAAACATTTCCATGACAATGATCATTTTTAACAGTGATATGCAGTACATTACCTTCTTCACTCCTCCCAGGGTGAGGTCTCTGGAGCGCATTGAGGGGAGACGGCCAGAAGAGAGGGTGGCGGGTGTTCGGCGACCCATCAGTGGTACTGTACCGCTCCCTCCAGGGGTTGGCACGCGCTGACCACTGGGGTTACCTGAGCCTGAATCTGCCATCCTAATCTGGAGACATGTGGCAAAAGGAATAAAGACCCTGTGTGTGTGTGTTTGATCAATAATATGAATACTAATGCAGATATCCTTACTAAAATTATTGTCATAGTGTACATAGAAGAACAGATAAGATATATACTGACTCCACTGCAAAGTTTTATTTACAGATCTTCCACAGATAACTGAATGATAAGATGATGAGGTTATTTTTTGTCTCTGTAATAGTCTTTTCTGAGCAGCTGATGATGCATTTATACCATCACTGATTATTGTAGCAATCAATTCAAATGTTTTATTCGATTTTGTCTTTTTTTTAAGCAGTGTTTTGTTGAATGGAGAAAGCAATAATTTCTAATAATATTAATAATAATAATAATCCTAATGATAATAATGGTCCTCTGCTTTTTCACCATCCTAGCCTTTTAAACACTTGTAGTTCAGTGACGTAAACAACTACTACGATTTTAAGTGCACAAGCCAATGACCACTTTATTGTTTGACATTCGGCTCGTAATATTTAGTGTTATTGGTTCAACAACGGCATAAATCGAGCAACACGTGGCCAAATTAAAACACGAATACAGGCATACAATGCGAGTATGCTGAACTTTAACGCTGTCATTAGCAACTGTTGACACGTCATGCTTCTCCGGACACTTACGTTATGATTCGTCGGATGTCCGAATTAGAGAATAAGTCCAAACTTGTAAGAAAAGAGTCATTACAAATTGTTTTGGGCTATTGCTGCGTCTGACACTGCACGACGCACGGCGCCATGACACTTCCGCAGTGTCATCACCCTCTAAGTTCACGTGGATCAAACCTGCGCAGAAAGACTCGCATACGGTATATATATAAATTCTATTATCGTATGGATTATAACAATTTTAATAATGATAATAATAATAATATAAATAACAATAATAATGAATTATAATACTACTAATAATTAGCATTGTGACAATTTAATAATAATGTCTTTATTAAGGACATAAAATGACCAGTTTTCATAATAATCTTGCCTATGGATAATTCCTTTGTGACTACTACATATTACAAGTTCATAATAAATAAATAGGCTAATAACATGCACAGTCAGTGATTTACAAAATGTAACGGAAGTAGGCTAATGCTCACGGCTCATTTTTCAGAATAGCTTACACTGGATAAACTATTTTAGATGAATTATGCTTCAAGCACAAGCTCCCCGTGTACACATACACTCGGCCGGTATAATGAGAATAGAGAGCTCATGGCTTGTGAGCTCACCTGCTACATTAAAAGTCAGGTAGGCTACAATATAGCAACAGTATAGTTGTAATATGCAATAAGTCAATACAGTGCCAATATATACAGTAAATTATAGCATATACGTATATATATATATAGTGCCATGTTAATGTTAAGAGAACATTATGCAACTGTCCTGCAGTTTGGCTATATAGTATTTTCACCCATCTGTGTTTCTTAAAGTTTAGATATATATAATCATTGAAATACAAAGGAAACTGTCAATTTTAGGACATTTAAAGTGCTTTATGTAAATGGACTGAATTCTCTTTTCAACAGACAGCCCTCCCCTATAAACGGACTATTTCCACCTCTGGAGCTGAGAGGGTCATTTGGACGGAGGCAGACTGTCATAGCATGACTAATGATGGATGATTGCAGTTTAATTATACTCTGAGGGTATTGCTTTTCTGCGGCTGGCTGGAAATAAATGAAGTTTTTCAATACAGCAGTTTCTGGAATTATTGCAATCTATCTTTGTCATTTTTTAAACACAAATATGATGTGTTTTTGTGAAATGACTGCACTCTCACTGTCAGTTTATCCCTTTGTTATCTATCTTTATTCTACGCCCATATCCATTGTTTTAGCAGCAGATTATACCCACTAATCTGGAGAGGGTCTCTTTAATCTCTACTGAAATACTTAATTAAATTGCCCCCATGAGATTGAACCAGTAAAAAAAAAAAACTCTGAAAATGAAGGGAAATCTGCTTACTCTGAACTTACACAGTGACATCCCTTGCTTCCGGATAGGCTGGGGGCGAGATGGCCTGTGGAGTTGGTCCATATGGCATAACAGTTGGCACATGTATATTTTTTGAGATCTTGATGGGGCTCTATGTAATTTACTGGGACATCACTCATTATAATCTCTTTTGAACATGCAGTAGCCAGTGAAGCGTGTAAAACAATGTTTTTCCCCTCCCTCACAGTCCTTGTGTCCATAGTGTCTTCATATCTGAGAGGTGACATTATGCAAGTGTTCAGTCTATATAAGAGTGTGTGTGGATTTTACGCCTCAAGGCAGGTTTACTGGCGACTCATGTGTTTTGTATGACTGGCTGACGTGCAAGAGCACAATGCTGACAAGGTTGACTGAGTGTCTCACTGTGGTCACACTCTCATGCTTCGTTTAGTGTTTAATTCATCCAGTGAAGCTGCATATAGGAGTCAAGTAAACATCATCCTCATGAGCCCAGAGCAAAAATGAGATTGGGAGGGGTGAGAGAGAGGGAGGGGAGTGGTGGTGGTGGGGGTGTTAGAGTGTTTGCGTGACACAGAGAGAGAGTGAGAGAGAAACTGACTGAGAGAGGAGCCTGTGTGTTCGTTTCACCTCCTAATCAGTTTTCCTGGGGGATCCATCACCTACTGCAGCAGAGGAGGCAAGTAGAAGAGTGGAAAAAGAAGATAGTAAACATCTGCCCGGCTGTAATCTTTTTCCATCACCAGGTTGAGCCACGTACAAGTAAGGAATTCTTCTAAATAAGCCTACTTGCAGATGCTTGTAGTGCTCGGGTAAATTGTATTGTACTTTGTGGAGATCAGAGAATCGTATGCTGTAATGCTGCATTTCATTTGTGCATTTCTCAACTAGTATTAGACATTAAGTCAGATGAATACAGTAGTTTTACTTGCATCTTAATGTACATTACATTTATTTCATCCCATTAATGCCATTTCACATGAGGTTGTGAGGATATTTCCTACAGCAGCATTGACTGCAATGCTCCTTTTCCTAAATGTTAATGCTTGGTTTGATTGTGCAAGGGGGGCACAGCGTCTCAAACTGCACTATAGTCACACGAAATCTCAGTTCAATAACTTGTTCATTAAACTTGTGCTAAGGGTTTCATTATGCGTAATGGTTATATCACCCCCTTTAGTTTATAACATATACTGAGAAAATTCTGCTTCCTCCCCCATGCAACCATCTAAAATGACCAAATGTGCCTCCTTAGAGGAAAATAAATGACTTTAAAGCTCAGAGTTGCTTTCAGTGCCCTGCTCCATATGCATGAATGCAGCCTTCTTCTTTCATGATGCCGCCTCACAGAGATAAGGCTAGATTTCAGCTAGTGCAAGAATTGTAACTAACAGCTTGATGTAGACACTTCTAATTATGATTTATGATGTGAGTCCCTGTTATAATTATTAGTTAGACCCAATTGCCTGTTTTGGAGCAACAAAGCCAGTTCTGCAGCAGAGATAATTGGCTCACATTCCTTTTTACAGGCTGATTTATAAATCAGGGCGACAACGGGATTGTGTGATTGATATGGAAACCTGTGTGTGAACTGTGTTCACATGTACTCATTTTGATCCAGAAGTGGAACACATACAGAGACATGGGAGCTTTGATGACATGCCCTGTGAGAATCTCTCCATGCCCCAGTTTCTATCTCTGAAAGGAAACCACGGTTAGAAAGAGAACGGCAGCTGGAAAACTGACGCATGGAAACACACGTGCGTGACGCAACAGCTCACTCTCCTGGCCCCCGTGTGAATGAACTACCGCACAAATTTCACAGTTCACAGGCTTTAATGAGCTGCTGCAGCCTGTCCATCATCCTGACGGGAGAACACCTCAACAGACCTCACAGTTAGACAATGACACTACACCAGGAATCTGTAGGGTCATGCAGACAACCAAATGAGCGTGTTATGATTGCTTGTAGTGATTAAGCATACAGTGGCACCGCTGGAAATCATTCACAGGGATGGCCAGATGGGGACACTGAAAATCTTGGGCTGACACACCAAAACCAAAAGCCATAACTGAATTTCAGGAATTCTTTATGCTGTTGTCGTCAGGCCATTCTCATGGATTTACATAATAACAACGGAAAGCGACGCACAGTCATTAGTGCATTTTCCACATATTAATTTTGTGCGTATTCCACGCTTTTGTAACTGCATAAAGCAAAGCACTGTAAAGCGTGTGTATTCCACATAGTTATTCCGTGTGTATTTCACGTATTGAAATCAGGAGATGTAGTATAAGACACAGAATATCCACCTAAGGAGGTGTTTGGTGTAATGGATGGGTCACAAAATAGAAGACTCCCAGGCGAGCAGGGTTCTTTTCCCAGGCCAGTGGCGTTCATATCCTGTATTTACTAAACAAACCCTGCACCTTTTTTCTAATCCTAACCAAGTGGTTTTCGAGCCTAACCCTAACCATCATCTTTTGTAGGCTAAAATCAGTCACGTAGCGATAGTTTTGGTGCGTTGGTGTTGTGTACCACTTCCGGTCCATCACCTTTTCGGGGTCGACTTTGCAGCCGACTTCCGGTCCGTCGCCATATCGCGGTCGACTTTCGTTCACCGTATCATAAGTTATCATACGAATTTGTGTGCAGAACTTTTCAAACCTGTTCATGAGAACATGTTGTTGTAGTATATGGCTCACCCAAAAACATGTTTCTCTTCTTGTTTTCACATTTATCTGCTGAAAGTGGAAAGGGTGGGCCTACAAGCATGATTTGTGACATCACAACTAGTTTGGAAGTTAATCCTGGTTTAATATTGAATGTATATGTTATGAGATGTAGAAAATCAAGCCACCAGTGCACATACACTGAGAACGGGCTTGCAGTGAAGTAGGAAACATCGTTAGAAATTAACTCAATCTGGATTGAAAGGGCCCCCCACCCCTTCTCCACCTCTTGGGGACGCCACTGTTAGCATGCTCAGTCTGAGAGTGATTTTTAATAAAGGTAACTTTACTGGTGCTGAAATGCTGGAGAAGTATGGAGAAAAATATTACACGGGTGACCAACACTGGAGGACGTGATTACAAAAACACATTTAAGATGGATGAAAAACACAGGCAAGCTGTGGAGGAAACGATGTGTGCTGAGGCTCAGGGCAAAAGAAGATGACCGTTGTGCGCACGCTGCAGAGACTCACCATCAGTTTTTGAGAGGGATGATGACAGCTAATAAAACACAGACCAACACATTGCCCTCAGCCTGACACTCAAGGCTATGTGCAGCAGCCTGGATCGAATCACTGATGGGCAACTAAAGGAAATATGATCTTACATCACCTGCTGCTGATACCTACTTAAACCTCTCTTATTCCTGCCCAAACAGTATCAAAGCTGCTTCAAGATTTTCCTCGAGCTGCAAGTAGTTCACTAAGCTCAGCTGTTTTTTTTTGTTTTTGTTTTTTTAAAAAGGTACACTTCAATCAGAAGGCATATGTGTTTAAAAAGTTACCTTCAGTTTAAATTGTTGCTGACGGGAGCAGCAGCGGTTTTGTTTGTGACCCCTTCCTTGAGGATCACAGGAGAAGGGAGGCTGCAGACACACGGTTGCTTGGAAACTGCTGTAGGTGGATTATGAAATGCACAGGGGAAAGCAGGGGCTAGTCAGTCAGCTGGGAGCGTATCGAGGTGTGTTATGATGGGAAATGTCAGTTGAGGGCGAGGAAAGGGGGGAGGAGGAGAGAAAAGAGCAGAAAAGAGCAGAATAGTGCAGACACGTCCCTAAATGAAAGGTTAATGGCATATGTCTAAGGTGATATCAGACGCAGTGTTTCTGAACTGTTTTGCAGTGTCCACTTGGTATCGCTGAAAATGGTACAATTTAATCTTTTAGCAGATGTTGCCTTCTTTTCAAGCACTGTTATTACAGTGATAACACTGTAGTCTAACTATCCTCCTTTACCTCTCTGTTGAATGGCAGATCAAAAAATATGGACACGCCTCTCGCCACCCCCTGCAATATCCAGATTTGTGAGGTGACGTGTGACTCCTTCCGCATCACGTGGGATATGACCCCCGAGGACATCGCCAGAGCCACACACTTCTTCATTGACCTGAGCCGCAAAGAAAGCAGGGACCCTAACCGCTTCAAACACAGGGTCTGACCTCATGTGGCTTTCTTTGTCCTTTCCCTGGATGTATCCGTCCCAGTAATGTGTCTTTTGCCATGCTGTCATTATTCATATTCCAGGTTCACACCAATCCCAGTCCTCCTTGTACCGTATGCCCTTTAAAATGAATAGCAGACACCCTAAATGAGACAAAAAAACATGCATTTTATTGAAGTTGAGATGGGTCTAACTGCCTTATGATATTCTGCATTAGTCTGAGCACAAAAGACAGCGGTTGCGCCCTTTCAGTCACTTTCAATACAGGCGAAAAAGGAAAATGAATGCAGTCAACAGCTTCAGGGCTTGTGACTCACTTGCACATTGCTTCCTCTTAAAGTGGACAAAAGCTGACAAATTCATCTGCAGCACAGAACTGTTTTTAGCTTAACAAATTAAGCACAGCAATGGCATACGGCCACAATGTAATGTCAACAGAGATGCTCTGAACAACATACTTATTATTACTATTACATAACAGCAAAGCAGCTGGAAGAGGAGTGTGATTTGGAACCCTTTTTAATCTGTTTCATCCACAAAAGCATTTCGTACATTTCACAGGCTGACTAGGGCATTAAAAAGAGTCGTTCAAAAAGATTTGCTAAAATACTATTTAATAGATTACCATGAAATCTTGTACTGACACTCATGTGCCAAAGAGGATTAAGCTGGATGTACTTGATAAACCTGACTTTTCATGTAGCGCCAACATCAGGTCAAACCCATTAGCTTCAACTGTACTTTGTTTTCAGAAAATATCAGCATGCTAACACACTAATCTAAGGAGGTGAACATGTTTAACAATTTATCTGCTTAACATCAGCATGTTCATTGTTCATTGTGAGCGTATTAGCATACTGACATAGTATTTAGTAAGTACAACCTCACAGGACTAATCTATGCTAGTGGCTCATGCTTAAATATTGCTAAAGGAAAGATTTTACCTTTTTACATTGGTCGAATGCCGACTGATCAATTTGATATCTAAATTCAGCGCAAGAAGCTAAAGTCTACCCTTTCCTTTGTTTCAGATGCAAATTACTGACTGTTATGGCCTACTATTGCAGCTGGCAATTCAGCTCAAAAAGTGCTTTTGCAAAAGCTAAGTGAGTGGTTCCTGAATGCCCTCTTCGATACACAAACTGGCACAAACAAACTTCCATCAGATATGTTGCCATGGATATATGGGCCTCTGAGCCTTTAATAGTTAGCTGATAAGAGATCTTGGCCAAAACAAAGCTGCTGATTTGATTAGGTGTGTTACAGCAGCTTGAGCTTGAAGTGGAATATCATGCTTATCATGCAAAGTTTATGGAGGGAAAAGGATGACCTAACAATGAATTTGCATTTGTTTTTAAATGAAAATTTAACACAGCAGCCTGTACTAGCCTCCCTGTCCCTGATGTCAACTCTTCACTGCTTTGTCCTCCAGGATGTGCCAACCAAGCTGGTGGCCAAGGCTGTGCCTCTTCCCATGGCGGTGAGGGGACACTGGTTTCTCAGCCCACGGACAGAGTACTGTGTTGCTGTTCAAACCGCTGTCCGACAGCCAGACGGTGACTACCTGGTGTCAGAGTGGAGCCAGGTGGTGGAGTTCTGCACCGGGGGTATGATACACCATGACTGACAGGCAGCTAACTACTGATACATCTCAGAGTATAAGACTGATGACGAAAGTAATACAAAATAAGGACAAGGAAAAAGATGTATCTGCCTCAGTGCAGGGTAGTCATTTGCATTTTACACAACCCCTCCTTTATCAATTTTGCAGATTATGCCATGGAACACCTACAGCAGCTTCTTGACAAGGCAAAGGGCTCTTCAGGGAGGCTGCTGAAATTCTCTGTGTTTTATCGCAACCAGCACCCAGACTACTTCGACTTTGTCAGGTCAGCGCTGCATTCTCATCTTTTAATTGTATAAACAAAACAATTCCAGCAGCAATTAAACCACTCTCATTTCTGTATGGTAAATAGGAAGCCACTGAAAGCAGTTTGTTAGTTATCTTAGCTAAGACTGAAAACAATGGACAACAGCTATTCTGACCCTGTCCAATGGTAAAAGAAAAATCTGCCTAGTACCAGCACCTCTAAAGCTCACTGGTTGCCTGGAACCTCACCGTGGTAACAAGATTCCATGAAGTAACTGTGCCTGGCCAAGATATATAGTACTGGCTGTCTAATCTCTAGACACAGATTCTGCATGGGAATATAAAATCTGTAGGCAATGGGACAATATCTCAAGTAGTATGTTTTTACCAATCACGTTTGAGCATGCTGTGGTTGCATGCAGGTAAACTGTCCTTGTGGAAAACAAAAGAGGTGGAACGCACTGGCCGAAATACAGTCTTGGAACCCTTTGGCTATCGTCTGGTATTGTCATTTGGTCCAAGTCTCCAAGTCCTGAGTCATTTTTTTCTTGGGCAAGTCACAGGTTTGACACATTGAACATTTTTATTATTAATATTTAAACCTAAAACATAAAATGTCAAGTCAATAGAGTCATCGTGCATCAAGTCAAGTTATGAGTCTTTAATCTCCAAGTCAAGTCTCAAGTCTTTTTTTTTGTCAAGTTGCAAGTCATCAAAATAGTGACTAGATTTGACTCAGGTCCACGTCTTTGCGTTTGGTCTGAAGACGCCTTTCCAAGTCAGTTTTGTCCTGATTGAACACACTTTAGAGGTGCCAGTAGGTGGATTTTGTAACATTTGGACAGAGGCGGACTACCTGTTTCCAGTCTTTGTGCTAAGTTAACCTAACCAGTCACTCGCTGTAGCTTCATATTGAGCATACAGACATAAGAGAGATAATGATTTTCTCATTAAACCCACATGAAGAAAGGGTATTCAACAAATGTGAAGTATAATACTCCTTTTTGTCCTCATATCTTGGATTAGAAGGGAGTGTGAAGGCCTGATGCGTCCAGCCCTAAAGGACATCAGTGGGAGTCATGGTTCTCCTATCAACGGCAAATTGCAGGGAGTCTTCTTCAGCTGCAACACAGAGTTTGATACAGGCCTCCCTCCCAAAGACTCCCCGTACGGCCCCCTGCGTTTTCAAATCCCAGCTGGACACCTGCTGAACCCTAACATCTCCCTGTACTTTGCAGACTTCTACTGTATGTACACAGCCTACCACTATGTGGTGCTGGTGCTGGCCCCTGTTGGCTCAGAGGGAGATACCTTCTGTCGCACACGTCTCCCTATGCTGGACTTGGGCTCTAACCCCTTCCTGACATACACTGAGCCCCAGAGGCCGGGGGAGGAGCCTGTGTACTGCCACGCCAGCGACGTCATCCTTGAGGTGCTTTTCACAGAGCCGGTTCCTTTGGATCAGGGCGGTGTGGAGCAAATCAGCGGGCACCACCAGCTTATGAGTCTGACCACAGCAAACGCCAAAAAAGACCCGAGCTGCAAAGTGTGCAACATCAGTGTGGGTCGCTGAGGGAGATGTAGGGCAGACCTGGGAGTGTGTGAGCCTGCGATACTGAAAGAGACAGTGTTGCACAAGACAAAACAGTCGACACCATCATGTGTAGGTCAGAACACAGTGGAAACAGCCCACCTCTCAGGGTGCGTGCATGCTACTGCCCCTATTCCCTCCTGCCTGGACTAGAATAGTGAGTAATTAATAGAATGACTTTTACAGTGTTTAACGCAGAACTTCATCATGATCACAGCTGGAAATACAGACGATTCATGACGGTTGAACAAAACCCTATTGGTGACATGATAGGCTTTAGAAGGCTGAAAAATATTGGATTTGCTGAGATATTTTGCTATACATTTATATTTTGCTGTATTCTCTCTCTAGTGTCTGGTGTGGCACATTATATATCTTTTTTTCCTCCATCTAGATGTTTTATTTCATGCTGTTCTACAAGCTTGATGTGGTTTCGATTGGGATTGATACAACCTGAAGATGAAAAAGCTGAAATTCTAAAGCTAAATTTTTTTTAAATGTTAGCGGTTATAACAAATAGTTTGCTTTCTCTATAAAAGGCACTGCCAGATGTTTGCTTTTTAAAAAAAGACTTATTATTGCCAATTGTTCAATACTAATCCTACATCGTAGCTTTAACTTCAATTCTCAGCATCCCTGCCAAATGCTTTAATGCTTTTTTTTTTTGAGTTATGATTTTGAAAATGTACCGCAGTGTCTAAATGTTGCACAACACACTTTTGCGAGCACAGACAAATATGGTGCAATGTGACAGTGAAAGCATGGCCATTCAGAGTTTTGCGATTGTAGGATAAAGGTAATAGGGAAGATGATATCATAAAGTTCCCTGCAATCAGTCTTTCTGACAGCAAGCCCCGGCTCTATAAACAGGGCTGAGCTAAGATTAGCTTCTCTCTTGCTGCCGGAGCTCTGTTTTCCCTGCCCAGTAATCTCTGACCTATATGGGAATCCCAGAAATGCCCAAAGTGAAAGGGATCCCATCGCTGGTGCACAACAGTAAAGCATGCATTGGTGAGTGTCTAGACTGTAGGACATGACAAAAGAGCTAAAAAAAAGGCTCATTCTTTTGAAACTGAATGTGAAAGAAAACTGGGAAAGAAATGAATGCAATGACTTCTTTTTAATACAATGCACTTGCCAAGATGTCTACAACATTTATGAAAATAAATTCCAGTGTAATAAAAAAAATATATCCAGCTCATCTTTACCCACGAACAATGTTTTAAGTCTGACAAAAATCAGGACCCTATCTAGGTTGCGTAAGTAAGTCATGCCCTTTCACTTGGATTCATCCCGCGACAGAGATGTGAGCTCACACACACAGCAATGCTGTAATTCTGTCCGTTGTTATTGTCCCAAAAAGGCTTGCTCTGCCCTCCTGGTAAATAACTTAGACAGAATTCTATCTTCCTTTTGGCATCTAGCACTTTAGGAATGGCAATGTCAAATTCAAAGATGTCTGTCTGAGGCCCTCCGAAGCGTTTCTGCAGGTACGTACAGGCCACATCTCTGTAGCTCTGCCATGAGTCAAAGGTGATGCGTACACGCACCTCCTTCTGGAAACTGATGTTCCTGACTCGGACAGTACCTTGAAGGGCCTGTTCAGTAACGCTGCAGTTCTCCAGGATAACCATGCTCTCTGCCAGCTTTGCACGGAAAGCCTTAAAATCTGCAGAAGGCTGCAGGAAGCCCAGTTTGAGCTGCGTTCCTGGGCAGCAGGTGCTGATGGTACAGCTGTAACCATCCCCCGTCATGCTCCCCAAACCCTGCAGCGACGGCAGTAGGTCGAGGTCAGGCTGCTCATCTTCATCCGAAAACACTCGCACAGATGTTAGAGACATTCCCCGCGAGTCAGCGAAAATCACATGTTTGTTCTTGATTGGGAAAAAAATATCATCATCCTCATCATCAAAGTCATCCCAGGAAGATAGAAGAGGGTGGGTCAGATAGGCTTGGCTCGAGATGTCAGAAGGCAGCTGATCTGAAACCTGAGGACGGATGCAAGGACGCTGGGGTTTGAGGATGGGAACCCAAACATGAGGACACAGCTGTTTACGTTGGTTCAAGCACAGCCTGACAGCGATCTCTGCAAGTCCAGCTGAGTGGGCCATTGACCCGAGGCCAACCCCTGGGAGGACACTTTAAAGAGATAAAACGGTGAGTTTTTAATAAAGTCTGCTGCCCTAGAAATGGGATTAAACCTTTGCATATACTGCAACTGTGCTGTTATTTTTGAGGTGTATTAAAGAATGCATCATAAGACATGATAATTTCAATTCACTTCAATTGATGAGAAGTGATAACACACATAGAATCAACACACATTTAGTTTGCATGGAGTGCTTACGTTGTATTGGACATCTCTGTACTGGTGGACTGTTGTTGAGTGAGAATCTTATGCTCAATGTTTGGTTGGAGTTCTAGGATTAAAAAACAACAACATTGTATGTCAGGATTACAACAGGCAGTGTTTTGATAAAGATTGCAAAATCATTGATGTAATATTTTAAATATTATAATCTCCCACACACAAACACAAAAATCGAATATATTTGAAATCATACTTACAAACTCCCAGGAGCAGCAACTTGTCTGAAGTCTGTGTCATCCCTTTGCCCGCAGGGGAATCTTGCAGGATCGTATTTATACCACCTCAGTTAAGCTGTCATGTTGTAAACTCCTCCTTCTCCACAGTCCTGACCAATCAGCTACGTACAGTATGATGGTTTCGTGACATGTTGTTTAAGACCTGCTTATAGTACAGATTTCAACATTTACAGTAGGTTGTAACAATTATCTTAGGCGCTACTCAATTTCGTACTTGACGGTCAAGACAAAAGCATTTATTGTAAAATGCTGTCTGTATTGTCACCTCATGAAGGTGTTGCCCAGTGCTGCTTAGTTGAATACGGTCAGGTATACTGTATGTTACTCAGCTCTGCATTGTGGAAACTATTCCAGTCATCCCTGGCTCTATTCTCAGACCTGTCAATACACACTGAGGCCTGGATCCAAGTCCTCTGCTAGCTGGCTCTTGTTCTGGAGGGATCCCTGCCCCACATTTCGTCAGCATGACGCTGAGGGCCGGATTCCAGATGCCTAAGTGAGGAAGCTATTCAAGAATCAATCCAAGTCCGTACGTGCATATTGAGTTACATGAAACCATATAGTGCTTTCAGACTTACTGAGATGCATTCGGACAACACACTTGAGGCCATTTTGATGGGATTATACTGGTAAGGATTTGACTGTCTATGTCCAGAACGCTGACAGAGGTAAAACAATGTTGGATGCTGCACTGAATCAAATAAATCAGATGTTTTCATAACCGTTCAATGATCAATCAAGTTTTTATTTTTCTCCAGTCTACATTTTCAAGGTCTAAAAAAAACCCTGCTTTCATTTTCCAAGATTGAATGAGTAGTAGAATTCATGTACTCGAAACGCTTCTGTGTTTTATCAGGTGTATAACCCTACTAGATTTCTTCCTCGTTAGACAGGCGAATCAAAACCCTCCCAGTGTATTATTCCTGATCTCCAAATAACACTGGCTTAAAGGATTCCATATTAGCTAGATCACTGGTGCAGTTCAAAAGATGACAGTCAGTTGCAAAGCCCCGCTCTCCCTCTGTCCCTTATTAGTTCCAAAAGTGGGTAATTTACATGAGGGTAAACAATAAGCACTGATTGCTCCCTCTGAAACTCTTGCATAACAATGCTATTAAGACAATTATGTCTAGCAGAAGACAATGTTACACACATTCTTTCAGGGCAAAACTAAAAAAACACTCAAAAGAAAAGTAAAACTTGTTAAGCAGAGGGCGTTAAAAGCACATAATATACAATTTTGGATGTGGTAGCCGATTACAGGAGGATTTATAATGCATAACAGCAGTAATGCATATTAATTTAAGTATGAATGTCATTACAAATAAACAAAAACAACATTCTTTCAAACATACACGTGCATTAACATGTGCTCGGCTTGGCATGCACTATGATGCCATGCGAACTGATGAAATTTCACCTTCGGGTGCATCTTGTTACTGAGCAGCAGAGGAAAAAGTCCAATAATGTGAGTCATCTGGATAAAGTTACAGAATGTATTAGGAGATAAGATAAACTAACAGACACCAACTCACCAGAATACATTATAATTACATAACCAAATTTATGTGACAAAATACAAAAAAACATCCAAAAATAACATCACAGCAAACTGAGTCATTCGTCAGCCAGCACTTCGGACAACACCAGTATGTCTTTATATTTGGTGTTTCATGTCTTGAATATGCTGCCACAGATGTCCGTTTTTTTGATCCCATGGGTTAATCCTTAATCCTGACAGACAAAGATGGGTGCATTTCCAGATGTATTAATAACTGCAGGTCAATGTGCCCCTTCCTCCTTCCGCTTTGTTACAAAAATAGGCCTCCTCTTGACCTGCAACAACAGAAATTATGGTTTTAATTGTATCAAATGGTTAACTGTAGTTCAGTGACATGTCAAATCTGCCTTATTGTGAACATATTTTGGTTCTAAAAAAAACCCATTTCTTCCATAATCTGTTGCCAAGAAACAAGGAACACTGAAAAAAAACAGTGACACACAACAGTGAGAGCTAAAAATAAATCCAGATATCCCTGCAAAGCACTTGCTTATATAAGAACTGCAGAAATTAATAAGCAGATGTGGGTACTAGAGGATGTGAGGGCAGTTAATGAGAAAGACAACAGTCAATCTCATTGTTACTTACCTCAACATTCAAATTAACTGCACAGCTCCACTTGAAACAAGCGGTGCGATGGTTCGATACCTCATTAGATGCTGAGAGCCCTCTTCCAGATCTACAACATATTCTCTGATAGAAGAGAGAATAGAGATAATATCAGTTGTTTCAGTATCTATCCAGAAAAAGGATCAATGTGAAACGGTGACACTGCCACCTAGTGGGTTTTAAATAACAGGGACAACGACTGAAACGTACCTCTGATCGTCTGTTTCAGGCTCAACCAAGATGTTTTCCTGTCTCTCCTTCACTCGTAGAAACACAAAGGAGTCCAGGCAGGGCTCAGGCACTGGGATTACATCAGAATACATGAGATTTAATATGGTGGTCGGTGAAAATGTCAGCGCAAATGCCACCATCTGTCAGCGCATGCTAATACATCAGCAGCATTTCTGGCAATACAAAAGAGATGTTTCTTCTTCTTCTTTTTTTTTACCTGCTTTGAGCATATCCACTGTCTGCAGGTTGGGGGGCATGCGCTTTAGTGCTACAGCCTTCAGGTATGTTTCTGTGTTGGCATGGTACCTGTTTACCAGATAACATGCATTTTTACCCCCAAAGTGTCACAAAGACAGAAGTATAAACATACAGCTCTGACGTAACTCTACTATACTTACTCTTTGGCAAAGGCAAACTCCTCAGGTGAAAGCAGTGACGGATCTCCCTCACCTCGAGACTTTTCTCTCTCCAGGACATGTGGGAAAAACTTTTCAATCTAGACATACAAGGCACAAAGGTCAGGCAATTCTGTAAACAGACAGAGTGTAAAGTGACCTTTATTCTGCATTGTTGACCTTAATGACCTTCTGCAGACGAGAGCGCAGGTAACTGCTGAGCACAAAGCGAATCCTGTCTATTTCCATGCGATGGATGCTGGCCTTCGCGTCACCTTTCTTCACCCTCTGCAAGTTGGCTTCCTATTGGGGGAAAAGGTCAGGACACTGTCAGAAATGAACATTTCCTTTATTCAAGGGGGTTTACAAAGACCAGAAAAGCAACAGATTTGGAATATGATTAGAATATGGATACTGACTGATTGGATACAGTCTAATAGCTGAGAGGACCACTCAATATTTTAGAATGGCCTTTCATGCTTTTTAGGTTGTAGAAAGTCCTCTTTACTAACAGATGTTATTTTGTATAAAGGATTTGGAAAAAAAAGTTGTACAATGGTCCAACCAGACGACAAGTGAAAGAGCAGAAAGACACAAAGAAACTCTGAGCAACAGTTCAGGAGGAATAGAATAAATCACCAGTGAAATAAACAGTTACATTAGCATTCAAATCTGTGCAGATTAAAAAAGGAACAGGTTCCTGCTTCAGTGTCAAGTGCCCAATAATACCTATAACAAGTGAATTAAACAGGTGTGTTGCTTTATCAAAGCTATTGTTATAGCGTCAGAATAGAACAAGAAGGTTTGTCTAATATTAGCATTGTTGGAATTGGATCAGGGAACTAGGCCCAAAGAAAGTATCCCAGAATATTTAAATCTCCTTTGCACTGTTGTGGTTCAATTATGATCGAGGGTCATTCAGACGATGCTTTACCGGACAGGAAAACAAATTAAAAATCAAGGTATTCTCCCTGTCATGCAACACTGTGGGGACAATGATTACATTTTTAAAGTTTTATTGGCTTATTTATTCCTTTTTGGGGGGGCAAAACGTAAATAATGCATTTGGTTTTAAAGTTAAAATAGCCATTATTTAAGGAAAGAAGAGAAGAACTTTTGAACAGCAGAAGTCACTTGCCAGATTATACAATTAATGATATTTCATTAGTCCAAAAAACTGACAGATTAACATAGGTGGGATGTTAATAAGTAAGTACATTTACTTTAGTGCTGTGCTTGAGTAGTTTAATTTCATTCCACAACACTAAGGGAAATATTGTACTTTTTGAGTTGATAACTTTCTGTAAAAAAAATTTCATATTTTCTGAAATTGTCACCATATTCAGACAGCACAATGAGACAGACGGTATTTGAAAATCTACCTCTCGGTCTGCTCTTAATGCCATCTGCAATTGACGGACAACCAGTCAGAGCCGAGGAGCCTCCGACGCAGTGTCAATGACTGCTCATGAACTCTGATCAACCTGTGAAACCAGGCAGCGCTAAAAATGTGAATCAAGATTCTGGTACTGTGTTCCATATTTTTTGCATGAAGTGTTTTCAGAAACATGTTTTAGTGTATCGTTTGGCTGTAAAATGAGATTGGCTCATAATTGGTTGTTGTAAGCCGGGCGTGGTGGAATCTAGCAGATGCCATTAGGAGCACATGCAGAGGTCTCTGGGAGCAGAGCAGGAACAGAAGATGGAGGTAGGAATACAATCTTTTCCAGAGATCAGCTGTCTCAGCGTGCAGTCAGGATATAGTGATAGTTTCAGCAAATATGAAAAAACACACACATTTATGTATACATCACAAAAAAAGAAGAAAAACCGCTCCGTCTTGGTCAACTGACAGTGAAACGCAGCTTAAACATTATTACTTATTTATTAATAATATAACAGTAAACCACCGCTTGATATTTTACGCACATTGCTATCAATACTTACGTATGCATACTTGAGTAACATTTTCAATGAAGGACACTTTTACAATGTGGTATATATAACTACTTTTTGGAGATAAAGGAATGATTGAAACCAATGCAGTGCATGATCGTTATTTATTGTAGCCCTGCACCATACTGTATGTGCTGTGACTGTGTGACATCTAGAAATGTAGGTGGAATCGCGAGTGTTTCTGAACATACAGTAGGATACACAACCCGCAGAGAAGGAAGTATTCCCCATTTAATTTACCATGTGACTCAGCTGCTCCATCACACACTCCACCACCTCCGATTTGTTTTCCAGCAGCTCCGGGGAGAACTTCTCATTCAGCCAAGCCTGCAAATAAAATAAGACAATTAAGACTTTATTAATGCCAAAGGAAATGACTATTCCATATTGCTCCAAAATTGCAGTAACAATTAAAAAAACAATAGCAATAACATTAAAAGATAAGTATAACAATATAAGATAACAAAGGACCATTAAATAGGTGAAATATAAACATAAAGTGTCTATAGAGTAAATTGAAAATGGCATGACGTGATGTAATAGGGGTATATTGCACATGATGATGACAGGTTATACTGAACATAATATTGGTATTATCATTCATTCATTCATCTTCAACCGCTTATCCCGGGGTCGGGGTCGGGGTCGCGGGGGTGCTGGAGCCGATCGCAGCTGACATCGGGCGTGAGGCAGGGTACACCCTGGACAGGACGCCAGTCTATCACAGGGCACATAGAGACGAACAGAGACAGACAACCATTCACACCTACGGGCAATTTTAGAGTCATCAATTAACCTAACACATGCATGACTTTGGATTATGGGAGGAAACCGGAGAACCCGGAGGAAACCCACGCAGACACGGGGAGAACATGCAAACTCCGCACAGAAAGGCCCAGGCCGGGATGCGAACCTGGAGGCGACAGTGCTAACCACTACACCACCGTGTAGCCCTATTGGTATTATTATTATTATTATTATTATTCTCAGACCCATGTGTCAGTTTTCCGTCCTGCAGAAAGAAAAGCTGACACATCGGATGACACAGCTGACAGTTTCAGAGACTTGAGGAGGTCTTTGGCACTTCATGTCCCCGATAAACAACATTTAAACTCTCACTTCTTCGAGTTTGGATATCAGCTCCGCCGGGGTCATAACATCCTCCTCGGTGTCATCTTGGTTGACGTCGCTGCCGTCATCAGACAAAGCGTCCGACATAGTTTGCCTTTACGAAGCAAACAGACACAAATATTGAGCTTCACCGAAACTCTGACGACGTGTCGGTGTTTCAAACTTAAATGTCAACGTTATATTTGTTCAAATGCAGTAGTTTAGACAAGTTTTACCACAGAGAGGACCACTAAGCGACACAGTAGCGGGTAGGTATTTACTGGAGAAACTCCTTGTTGTTTATTCGCGCCACTACAACTCATCTCGCGAGAATATAGGATGTTTTTTTACCCTACGTCAGGTCTGTAAGGAAAGGTTCCTCACAGCCTGCATGTGAAGTGTGCACCGATGAGCGTGTTATACGATAAAATGCTTTTGTTTATAGACACTAAGACTAGTGTTTCTATCATGGTTAGTATGAGCGTCTGCCTTTTCTACTGTAGGAGGCGGGATTTTAACACTGCATAGGAGGAGATCTTCCTGAAAGTCTTTACTCGGGGTATGGCAGTCAACTAGAATCAAGTGACATTCAGAGGCGACTCTAGAGTCTGTTGGGGGCCTGGGCAAAAATTCACAGGGGCCCCTCGAACCAGCGTCCAAAACCATGATCAGGCATTCTGGGCAATAGCCCCGGACCTCTGCCGTCTAATAAAATAAAAATAAAAAACATATGACATAACATGATGATGAAAACAGCCCAGTACAGTAGACTTTTATTTGGTTGCATTACCAGCAGCCACAGATGCAACACTGTAGCAGTGAAAAACGCAAACCACGCGTGACATGACCTCACGTACTGGGTAAATCTCATGACTACAAATCTCCTTGATGTTGCTCTCTGGTTGCCTAGGAAACGGAAACGTCACACTCAAGGCTTCTATCTCATTGGTTGCGCTTTTGAAAGGTCAGCTGCAACAAGATCAAAGTTCAACTGATTTGAACTGGGAGCGCAACGGCAGAGAGGCAAATCTGAGTGGTTCGCGCCTCTATCTCGGTAGCTGCTGCTACACTGGGCGCTACCGCCTCCTCTATTAATGGATTGATAGAGGAACAGCCGGCTCAAAGCGTTTTTCCCGGGTATGTGTAGGGGCCTTTAGGAGTATAACATATTTTACAAATTTTACTGTTACTGACTGTAATGTTTTAACTGCTTTAGAATATGCATATGACACCTGCCGATCTTTTTGTTATCCCGATTTCATACTGACATACAAATAAATAGTTTTTTTTGTGTGTGTGTTTCTGTGTAGGATACGTGTTGCAAGCTCACCCTGGGGGACAGTATGAGCTCATTCACACATTACCATGGACATAACGCTTACATCGTGGCCTTCAGCAGAATCTCATTTGTCTGATTTCCTCTTTCTCTTTCCTCCTCATTGCTCTCATTGCCACAGAATTCAATGTTATTTTCAACAGTAATGATCTTGCATCTGCGGTAGCAATGTTCAGTATTGCCCATCATTTCTCACAATAGCTTCCTCTGGGCTTATCTGTGTTAGATCAGACCTGCAGGGTTTAAGCCACCTCACCACAACCTGGAGAGCTGCAGTCATTGTGTAAAGCAGACACTAATAACATGGCTGACGGTCATGCCCAGAAGAAAAGTTTGTGCTTGAAACAACAACATGATATAAAATCTGAGGTCAGAGCTAATGCAGTGCCAGAATGCTTTTAGGAAGCTGGGCGATAAACGAAAAAGGTCAGTTTTATTGGGCCTGAACAGCTGTGCAGAGTGACAAGTGGGAAAATGCAGGCTGTATATACTTTGTCATCCTATCGTGACTCATAATATCCTTTTTTAATATCTTATAGATGGGAGCCCATCTGTCCCTGAGAAAAAAACGAAAATACAAAACTATCACAATTCTAGTGATAGCACAACAAATTCAAAATAAAAGTATAAACATATTTAAACATCACTGAACAATTGAAATGAATCAAAAATGATTGTGTGTATGATAAGATATTTATTGTAGTTTTCAAAGTATGGAGAAACAAACAAAGGTCCAAAGGTTTTTCACGTTTTTTGTGTTTATTTTGACATTCATTAATGATTATTTACTCACCTCATTTTTTAAATACATCTGAATGGCAAAGATATTTTGCTTAAAATATCCCATGGTGCATAGAGTATTTATTCAGTTTCATTGTGTACAACAGGCTTCACAATTCAGCGCAGTAAGGCGGTTATTTGCTTTCAACACAAAGTATTTTGAAACTGAAGTGAGAACAAACATGTAAGAACTGTGGTTTTAACAGAATTTGAACATGTTGTATAATCACAAAAATATGCCTTTTTTCCTGTACATGTAATTGTTTAGAGTGAATTCTAATTCTAATTTCATCACATCACAACCGGACACAGGTTACAGGTGATCAGTAGGTCTCAGTGCAGCGATACGGCCTATTGTTTTGTATTAATTCAAACTACAGGTGTAAAATATAATACATACATTTTTAAAGTATATATCTTTGCACAATTATGCTCTGAGTAAAATAATGCACCAGTTTGATGCATTTGGACGACTCAACCTGTGAGTCTAGTTTGGTTTTAGCCACAGAAGGTCCACGCAGTCACACAGTTTATTACAGAAACTAGTTCACTGTGGCACAGTTGTGTGTGAAGCCACAGAATCTAAATGTTTGCGTGGTGCACATATAAACACAAGTAATTCCACTATGAAATTACAGTGAGCTATAGAAAAGAAGGCCATCAAGCTTAATGGTTGCCTTCCTCAGTGGAAAGATGAACTACTGGGTTTTTTTTTTAACTGAAGTATGGCATTAAAATACAAAGAATCACAACTTGTGAGGATAAATTGGATGCATGGCAGGTAGAATATATTCGGTTTGGGGATGTAACAGAGGAAAGGAGTAGGAATATGGGAAAACAGCAGACCCAGTGAGAGCAGAATGACCTGGACCCATTGGGACTTGTCGGTACATTAGCTGAGAGTGAGGTAGTCTCATTCTGCTGGGGAGAAAAGCAGGGTGGAATAGAGGCTGGTGCCGAGAGTCTCTCCCCGACTTGTCGTAGTTCGATAGGACGCACGACACCGGCAGGCTGGCGGTAGAAGTAACCAGACTCTGCTGAGTGGGGGGAACTTTTTGTAGCATTGTCCTTGATTTCTCTCTATTCTCTGTCTGATAAAGCCACGGAGCCATGTTGTTCAGCTTCTTCGCACAAGTCAGAGAGTCTTCCTGCTGCATCAGCCTGCCCTGGTGAATTCTATAACTTGGTCGAATAGGAGCGGGCCGCAGAAGCTGCATAGATTTTGGAATAACTTTGGTGAAACAAGAGGTAGGTGTTGGAGCCCAGTCGGATCTCACGGTGAAAGAGGAGGATGAATAGAAAGGGTGGGCGAATTTTTTGCCACCACCTTTGTGGGCTGGCTTAGAGGCAGAGTCTTTAATCTGGAATTTGATTGAGTCTGCGGATTGGGAGCGTACATCTTTATTCTGTCCTGCAGGGTCTCTGGATATCTGACTACAGCTCACAGACTTGCTGTCCTCACTGCAGCCGGATGTCTTTTTGACAGAGCTGGAACAGTTGGGGGGTAGTTCAGAGCCTGCTGCAAGTTTATCTTCATTTCCTTCTGGACTGTCCTCTGATGAAATAGAGTAAGGAGAAGGGCTGCGTGAAGAGGAAGGGGATGAGGGCAGCGGGGAGCTATCAGAGGAGATACAGTTTTGGCTGGAAGAAGCCCGGGCCGGAGACTGGGAGCGGTGAATGACGGAAGGCCTCTCTTTATCCTCGCTCTGAGGACTCGGGGGCAAGATTAGGCTCGCCTGAGCCGTCCGCTTTTTTTTCTCCAGAGGAGAGATGACCTCTCCGGCAGCAGACGGGATACGAGCAGTCCAGGGGCTGGAATTAGGGACCTCGACAAGGTGGGCATAGACAGAAGTACAAAGACCGGCAGTGGCTCTGTTTGGCTTGGAACAGTCTGGGTGGTGTCTATCAGAGGTGGCGACCCAGAGAGCTGGGTGAGGATGCAGCCCTGCTTCACTTTGGCAGGCAGCCTCAGGACTTCTCTGGTTGAGTATCTATACAATGATGCAGGGGATATTTTAAGATACATCACATAGCAATAAAGACTTCTCTTTTTTTGAGACTTTTTAACAGACATAGTAAATACCTCCACCTCTGAATCCATCTCTCTATCTGACTGAGTCCTTTTCCTCTTCCTGTCAGCCTTGGCGACCTTGCCATCCAAACTCCTCTTATATGGCTTCCGTGGTTTGTTTGGAGGAAGAGGTCTGTCCTCCTCTCCTTTTATGTGTCTTTCAAAGGGCAGCACCAGCCTACATAAAACACATCTCTGATTAGATTACATACAATGATTTAATTGACAGGTTAGTTGGAAACAGAATGGTCCTCACTTCTCATAGTGTCTGCGAGTACAAGTAGCAGCGCTGGTGCTACCTGGGCTTCCCCCCAGCTCATCATACACTTTCTTCCATAGACGGCGTGCTGTCACCTGTTGGATAACACAGAGTGAAAAAAACGTCAATCCACAGAGAAATACACAACTATGATGTCAGAACTTCTTTACGGATGTAAAGGATGCATCAAATATACTATACACAGGTAAAAACAGTGGGGTTTTTTTTTGTACAGTAGCGCACCAATGATACACACGTATTGTTAAAATGTTACACATTTCGAAGGTTGTGTAACCACTGCTCCTACTGTGACAAGTTTACATAAGCCTAATATTAGTCACTTGTATAAGACAGGAAACACTGACAATGACTGATGGCCGCACATTCAGTTTTCAATGGAAGTATCAGGGGAATTCGCAGTCATATCATACAGTTTGCTATCATTACTTGGTATATGAGTTGACGTTGTGAATCAGTCACGACCCCTTTAATGTCAAAATGATAACAAACTATTTGTTTTTAAAGCCTTTCTTGAATAACGTACACTTTAATAATGACTGGGTCATGGGGTTCTCAATATGAATGTCTTATTTGGAGAAGCACTACACCAGTGGGTAGAAAGTGCTGCTACAGTGCTGTTACAGTCATTCTCTGGCTGCAGTGACATCCAGAGCTCAGATGCGGAAGACCCGCAAATACTGATCAATCAGAGCAGACTGGGATTTTTTGGGAGTAGAGTTCAAAGAGACAGGTGCTACAACGGAGCGTTTCACCAGTGAATATAGGCAGAGCCAAACAGACAGTATGAGAAAAATAATGTGTTTATCGAACATTAAAGCATTTAAACATCTTCTAGTAGAAGCATGAACCAGAAAATGATTATAATATGGGACCTTTAAATGTATTTAACTGACACAAGGGATGTTGTGGACTAGCGCCTTCTCTCCTTTTGAGCCTTCAGAGGCAAAATTGGAAGTGCTTTGGTTACAAAAAATTTAAACATTTACCTTAATTTAAATGTAAGTAAATTTACCCTGCGATAGTGTGCTTTGACCCCAGTTTACTTGCTTTCAAGTCTATTTTCTAAACTGTTGGTGAAGGGAGGGGACTAGTTTCCATTTCAATGCCATTGTCTGCTGTTTTTCCGCACACAGTTTAATGTTTTTTATTTTTAACATATGTAGGTGGTTTACACCCTGCAAAACAGTGGCAGCGGGGATAGAGGTGGTCAGGGTCAACTAGGTTTCGAGTCACAGTGACAATATCAGTGACAACAGAGCAACAACGTGTGGTAGAAACCACCATGTTACAACACCTGACCTATAGCTCATTTTCCACTTACAAAACCGGAAACACACCAGTCAAATGAACATAAGTTGTACTTACTGAATCGTAGCCCCCAAGTTTCTCAACAGCTTTGTAGATCCTCCAAAGATTAACTGGGGGAAAAACACACGCATGAGAACCTTATTATTTTAAATTCAGATTCTAAGTGAATATTGTGTTCATTCAACGGCAAGCACGATGCTAATGGATGTCAACTCACTCTGTTTGAAGCCCAGATGTGGGATCCTTTCTATGGGTGTTCCTCTGTCCTTCATAAAAGAATGCAGACTTGATATAAATGCCTTCTCCTCCATCTGCACTAGATTAGGAGTTGCTGCCTCCTCGCATTCAGTCGTTGAGTCATGAATCTCAATGACGGAGGGAGAGGCCTAATGTGGAGAAAACAGATGCAGAAGAGAAAAAAATGTCAAATGTTTTGCATGAAAATCAAGTAGCTACTGTAAATGTAACACAGTCCACTGCACTGAACTAGAAACCAGTGTTAGAGTTGAAGGTATTATCAAAGGTGGGAAAGGAGACACACACATGCATCTCATGGGATGCAGATGTTGAAATGAAACATCAAAATCAGAGAGCAGGGTTTTACCGCTACTTTCAATAGATAACCGCTACACATCCTGTCTGGAGAGAAAGCAGCAGACTTGTGGGGTTTTTGGTCTGGAGTTGTCAGTCGCTGGTATCACAAATGTCATTTTGAATAACAAGCATAAGTCAAATTAAGGATTTTATACATTGAAGTGTTGTAAATAATATATTTATACATATCAGTGTATATATCAGTGGTGATTGATGAAAAGGCAGACTTTGTAATATCTAAGGAAAAACTGGTTGAAACATGTTTGCTGTATTTCTGCAGAACTGGTGACAGTAACTCTGAAGAAGATTTTAAGATAAGAAGAAATAAGTAAGAAATTACAGGGATCCTGTGTTACCCAGACTACCCAGAACTCCAGTATGAGAAATTGACAATGTCACTATTTGTGGTTTGCAAGAAAGAAGAAATGAAACAGTGACATGCACAGTCAAAATGGACAGTTAAAACTGTTCCAAGAAGTGTATAAAAAAAGGAAGACATAAGGGACAGTTACCCCCAAAATCAAACTGTGCTATTGAGAAAAAAGGAAAAATATGTATTTTTGATTCTGGGGTGAACTGTCCCTTTAAGAAGAGAACCTGTAGATGAAGACGATACAATGTCTGTTCTTGTTGTATGGCTTTAAAATGTTCCATATTGTAAAAAGTGAGATTTCCATGTCTTTTTTAATTTATTATAAGGAGGGTTAAGGTGCTACATAATTCAGAAAATGTTCCTTTAAATGGGCAGCCAGGACTTCCGTACGGTTGTGATCTCACAACTATATAAAGGTAAATTTCCGTTCAGTGCGGCTACCATCATTCCCCGACGGTGCAGAGACGATGAGAGTGCAGATGTAGAAGACCTGGAAACCGTCGGCTAGTCGGCCTTCGTTGGGGTTCGTTGGGCTTCATTGGGCTTCGTTGGGCATGCTTTGTTGTTCCCGTGCTGGATAACAACAGCATCTTGAGCTGTCCTGTAAGTTTTCCAGTGTTCCTTTTTGGATAATGGATACAGACTACCTCCGGCCGAGTTATCACCTCTCACGCAGGCGCAGACATAGTTGGCCGTCTTTGTGGTGTCACCTTTTGGGTGAGACACAGGCGACACCAGGCGACACAACAGTCGGCCCAAAATGCAGATGTGAGTCTAGAGTCTGTTGGGGCCCTAGGCAAAAATTCACAGGGGGCCGCATGAAGTATTTGTCACCATTATACTTGTTGTTTGTTGAAACTGAATCATGCACATCACATCAAAAAAATATATTTTGGGGCCCCCTTAGTGAGGTCAGGTCACTGTCATTGCAAACTTTGCACTTTGCACATTGTCACTGCTGTAATTTAAAATGTAATAATAATAAGTCCCATTTGAAAGTAAGATTTTGGGACAGTGCTTTTATCTCTTTAAAAAACATAACCTTTTTGTCTTTTGGTGTGCGCGATATACAGTGTATGGTATTGTTAAGTGTCAGTTTTTCTCTGCAACAATATTATTCCCACTGGCTCAAACAGTGCAAAATGCGAATATACTCACTTCTGTTATTTCACGCCAGGTATTCAAATGTGAAATCTCACATTGCCCACTGTGTTGATCAATTTTAATAGATGAGATGTGAAAAGAGAGCGCTATATGAACAGTGTCAATATTTTACTTTGAATCAGCACACAGATAAGCTGCTTTATTTCTGTAGCAGTCACTGTACAACAAAACAGCTTGACGTGGTTTCATATTGAATAAAGTTCCTCTATGTGGTTCCTGGTTCCGAGAAGTAGGCCTCTGTGAGTAATAGTGAAGGTGCAGGCCTCTAACCAAGATAGCCCCGACTGAGTCACAGCTCAGCGGCTCCACACTGCTGTTCCCAGCCACCAGCTCTGGGTGGCTGGGTCTCGCACCTGCTTTTCCCACTGCAGACATTATGTTTGTATTACAAAAAAGGGATGTCAAAGCTTGTTACATTTCACAATGCACTTTGAATTGTTCTATTTTCATAACAGTGATTCGCGGATAAACTTGGAACAAAATTCTAAAAATCATGAGAAGGTGGTACATACGTTAAAGCTTGCAAATTGTTTGCATGGGATCTTGAATAAAACATATTCAGTGACTTTCAGTCGCTGTTTTCAGATCTAATTCACAAAACTTTCAGGTTCGTGCATCAATGGTTGCCAACAGGAAACGTCTGCACTCGAAGCCACATATACCAGAGCCCCTTCACAGCAGAGCTCGCTCTTCGTGCACCAGAGTGCGAAATATCATTATGAAACACTCGGTTGATTTCCACTAGATGAATCTTTTTGTATTTCTTTTGGAAAACCGTGTGGGTGATGTTGATGTCAGTGTGTTGATATGTAATTCTCGCAATGATTGTCAGTGGCGGGCTGGATTGATGCTATCGGCAGGCCAGAGGTCACCACAGAAACCACCAGGCTTTCAACTGACATCGGCCTCGGAAATTTGATGACCGAATTTGTGTTTCTCATATTGTACCTCTCATATCAGTTACCAGAAATATGGTTTGTGAGGACCTCCTGCAGTTTCTGTATGTGCAATGAAAATATTGTGGGGCGTCTCTATGGGGTGAGATGTGCGTGCGTTTCGTGGCCCTCTGAGAATACAACGCAGAACCACTCATTCCTTGTTACTCATTTCACAATCAGCCACCGACATGAAACAACTGTACACAATCAGCACTTGAAACATTTGCCACTATCACAAATTCACTTAAAAAAAGGGAAATGAAAATGCAACGCGAAGCTCACTCTGAGTAGTCATGTCTATAGTCACTGATTAACTGTAACTGATGGAAATTGCCCAAACTGCTGCCAGGAGGCCAACTGACATTTTATTAGTGGTGACTTAGTTAGTACCTTATTGTCGGTCCCTCTCCCTTCATCACTGGCTGCTGATTGTTGTGACGTCTCATTCTGGTCTTCTTGAGCTTCACAAAACACACAGCAGGGACAAGACATTTAACATTTGACTCCAAAAAGAGTTGTGTGAATTACAATTTAAAGAACCACAGTCAAGACAGTGAGCACTTCTTCATTTCAGGAAATATTGATGAATGTTCCACGTTACTGAAAAATGATATGCAGAAATGCAGGTTACAACGTCTCATTCATAACAAAAAAACTGTATTACGGGAGAACGTCATCACTGCCGGGAATGTAGTCGTTTATCATCATTTGCATAATGGTCAGATGATGGATCGAAAAATAGCAATCTGTAGAAGATATTGTCAACTGAGTCTGATGTAAAACCACAGGTTGCAAAACCACTTCCTGCTCATGAACATAACCGCTTGTGTGCAGCCCTGTATGATATTGTAACATAAATATTTGGCAACGGTGAGATAATCTCAAGCAATAAACAGCGATTTACTGTACACACTCTGATTCCCTGTGTTTAGGTAAGCACAAGGACTGATGAACAATGCACACAATATTACTATTGATAGTGGAACACGAGATGTTGGGAAATACTGTGCGTTTTATTCCCATGCACTAGATTCAGGACCGCATTAATGCATCTTATGAGGGAAAATTAAAATGGATATTAAAAAATCACCAGCCCTGAGAAAGTGATGTGATTCTGAGAATGGTTATTTAAATTTCTTCATGAGCTGTCAGCCCCAAACCTCGTAGTCCTCCACCCACAGTGATATCACTGGTGTGCAAAACCAATATGCTTCTCTTTTGAGATCACTTATTTCCTGTACTGCGGCTTGAACCTTTAATTCTGCTTTCAGTAGCCTCTAACTTCTGCATTTCAAGTGTAGGAGACTTATTGTTGATTTACTGTATTATTTCTGTGGCACTTTCGAAACATACATGCCACTGTTTATGGGTTTGTTTCTTCACAAAAGCATTATGGTGTTTTTTACCAGATATTGATCTTAGTCCGAATGTTGTGATATATTAATCTGAGCACTTGCGGTTAATAATAAATTCCTGAGGTCTTATGGTTCTCTTAATCAAAATTGTTTCCCTACAAATCAGTATAATGTACAATCATTTACTTGCGAAAACATACTTATTTATTTAAATACATTTTATAATCAACTTAATTTAAAGTGTTATATATAGTGTTAACATAGATCAAGATAAATAACTAAAACTAAACACTGTTCAGTGGTTGTAATAAATACATAAAACAGAAAATATGATTAATATCTGGCTTCGTTATAAAAGAAAAATCCTTCTCACCCATTTCCAGAAGTTGCCGTCTAGTCACTGGCCTGAAAGAGTTTTGTGACAGTAATTCATAGGCACCCTCTTCAACTTCACACCACGAAACAGGAAGGTGTCTCCACACACAGTTTCATTGGTTGTGCGTCTCACACCGCAGCAAATGAGTCTGGGAAACTGAGTCTTTGGGGTTTTTTGGCTACTCAAGTCTCACAATAGTCTGTCACCTGATTTTCAGACAGAAACCAACATCTGCGTTGAAATTGTTTGTTCTTTCTCCAGAATTTCAACAGAATCTGGTTTCATAAATATGCAGGTTATTGTTTACGCGTGGAACTGCTTTTTGTTCTATATTTTTTTAATGTGCGCATGAGAAAAATGGATCCAAGCGATGACTCATAAAAATACACTTCTTCCATAAAGTTCCCAAGTTATAGTTACTCAACTCAGTTAGAATGGATTAAGCCTGGTTGCCTTCTTCAGTGTAGAGACTGGACTTAAATGCACCATAATAGCTGAATTTGGGGAAATTAAATGAAGTGTTTTAATAGCATTCCAGATGTCTACGTTGTTAAAACAATCTATTTAGAGTAAGATTACTATAGTGGAATTTATTCTTAATAAAGGAAGCAAGGCTGCATCACTTACCGTCAATGTAAATCAGTAAGCATGGGAAAGGAAATCACTATATATCGGTGACCAAAATGTGTGTGTTGCTAGTTCAGCATGGAAATGAACACACAGTCACAAAATATCCTCAAACAAGTATAAAACGCAGAATAGAATATCACTATGAGTAAGCATTTTGAAAGTGCCATGTTTTAATTTATTATGACTTTATCTGGTGTGTGGTTATTATTGGTTATGGTAATAAAAGTAGTTTTATTTGATGATGTAACTATTTAATGATACATGTGGTTAGGAATGTCCTCTGTCGCCTGAGGCATAATCCCGTCCATGATTGTTCAGTTAATGGCAAAGCAGTTCATAAAAATGAAATACCAACCTCAGCACAGACCTGTTTTTCTTTTTCCCAGCACAAAACTGTACAAATACAAAGTAAGAATCAAGACAAAGTTAGCATTGTATAAAATGAGCTGTTGTGACCTCACAGCCTCACATAATCACAGCCTCGTGAAACTTTACAACCACAAACTACTTAGAGACCGAGAGCATTCAACAAACATCTTGATTTACAGATGAGCCCACTCTGAACAACAAATAGTCTGTTAAGGGTTTAATGTTATTCGGACATGTGTGTGTGTGTGTGTGTGTGTGTGTGTGTATAAATATATATATATGTACATATTGGCCATCCATATCTTTCAGGCCATGGCCATTAGGAACCATTTGGAAGAAGCAGTGTTTCACTTCCTTTAAAGGTAAGGCCTTCGATCCCTGCAGACTTGCATATACAGTGGATATCAAATTTAGAGAACAAAGTATTAATTCTTGATTTATTCTGAAATACTGCTGTTTTTTATTGTTCAGAATTTAATAAAATATCTGCTGTGGCCATACCACTGCTGTACTAGCATGTTTTTTTTTTTTAAATAACCAAAGAACTTCAACAAAAACCTTTATTTAAAAAAACATGAGCAAAATTAGAGAACGCTTTCAGATCCCTCCCAGATATTGGCATTAATGTGGCACCGGCCAGACAATTTACTTAATTGTTGGACACACCCTATTTATCTGGCAGCTCTCCTCGTTACTTTGCGAGATGGAAAGCTGCTCTAAGGTGACGGAAACATTCATTTTCTTCATTTTTGAAGAAGAGTGTATAAAAGACTTGGCTGGTCTGCAGCGATCGAAGACCTTACCTTTAAAGGAAGTGAAACACTACTTCTTTAAAATGGTTCCTACTGGCCATGGCCTGAAAGATATAAACTAAAAATAAAATGCCAGGACAATGCAGAAGCAGCTTTTTCCACTAGAGATGAGTGGCAAACGGGTAATCACACGGTCATCTACTTCTCTACTCACAGTTATAAGTCAGAGGGAGGTGTATCAAGATTTTATGTTTGTCATGGTCATATTGAAATCAAGGTCAAGCTGCTTTCTCCATTGTCCTTTGTCAGTCCCACACTCAGTGAAATGATCTTGTGATAAAAAAAAAAACACACTGATGGGTGATGAAGCTGCACTCGACACTATCCACATTTCCTCCCCATGTTTTTGATCTGTTTAAAAGGGGGATGCCCTATTTCTCCATCTGTTGCGGATAGAGTATGACATTTCAGAATGATTAACATTTAAATGTCAAAATAACCAAATATCTACAAACTGTCCAAATCTCAAGAGGGATTTTTTTCTTTCGTTTGATAGATACAAAACAAGTTTTTGTTTTGCCTTTTTGAGATGATCAACAAGGTTCTCTGCACAAATGGAAGTAATGTGATATTAAAGTGTTTACGCAGCTCCGATATGAACAAATGTAGATGTAAAATGTAGAAATAAAATGTTTGATCTAGATTAGACATCTGATTCTCTACTTAAATGCAGACACATAGGCTTCATGAGGCAAGAACGATCTAAAGCAGAAATAAAAAACGCGCAAAGATGAGGTGTGGTGATGTTTGAACTTATACAATAACACAAAGCTTTTTAGGACAATAACTTTGATTCTATTTGATTGAGATAATATGTTTTTCAGAGCTCTTGTGAGCTATTCTGTCTCCTGCAGGCGTCAAAAAAGAAATCAATGTGGAGACGATGATCGAGAAAATCCCCAGCTATTCATTTCAGACTTTCACTGACATAAACATAAGAGGTTGAGGTGAGGGCAGCACAATGTAAATGACGAGTGGAGAAAATATTGTGAATCCAACACAGAAAAGATTTCCTGGCTGAAGTGAGTCACTATCCTGGGAACTATCTGATAAAGTATTTAACTGGTAAATAAGAATCCAGTGATGGTGAGAAACGGTCATGGGGTTAAAGACGCACCCTGTTGTTTAAGGAATAAAGACAAACGTACAGATCTGCAATCATTAAAAGCACAGGTGTAAAACTTTAATTTTTGTATCTGTAGTGTTTCTATATGGTGTAGGTGTAAGTGGAAAGTATCCTGAAACTAAATCCAAATAACAGGTTGATTCATTTAGTGACACGATATTAAATAGCATTTAAAGACTAAATTTGATACAGGTGGAAACTGAATATCTGGGAAGTATTTGATGGAACTATTATAACTATTATTTAGATGTGAGATTATACAGCAGGACTTTTATGAAACACTCCTGAGGGCCTAACATTTCAAAGATTGCAATTTAAGAAAGAAAAAAGATTAGCAATTTATGACAAATGTTACCTTACAGTATAACCTGACTGACGTGAGTATGTTTATAAAATATGCAAATGCATTAGTAGAGGTTACCTTAAACCCCAAAAATATAAGAAATAATGTGGAATTGGCAAAGCAAGTAAACTGATAATAGAGGTAGACTGAGATTATAAAATATATTGGAAATCCACGTTTTATACATATGTCATACAGTCTTTTGATTATTTTAAATTTGTAGGACATCCTTTGTCATTCAGCGAACCAAGGTTTAACAGAAGGATGTGAGATAAGTAAAATCAGTTTTCATGTGAAAATGAAACCTATGCATTAGAGGTGAATTCCCCAGCTGTTGTCTCATTCCAGGAAACTGATAGTAGAGCACATACTGAGTCTGTGTGTACGTCTGAGTTCCTGTTAGACCTCTGAAATTCCCTTTAGGTTTTCTGAAATGTATGCAGCCTGTGATATACTTGGCCTACCTGAGAAGATATGACAACACAGCTGGGCATATTTATTTATTTTATTATGAAGAATGTCTTTGCGTTACAATTGACTCTGGAAAAAAAACAAACATGAATAATGCAAATGGATACATGATGCCCTTTTCTATTTGTTTTTCCTTTTTTATCAACTGACCTCGAAAGCTTAAAAGAGCAAGGATTTTATTCATTGATAAAAACCGTGAACTTGCACATTTTCAGTTAAAAAGTCCTGTCTTTATGGCACCATAACAGCACATATTAGGTTTTATTAGATATATCTGTTATGCACTCAAACTCAACCTCAGACCAGCGAGATCCAAACTAAGAAAAATAATGCTGACTTAGGTTCTTCTCTTCAGCTTGTCTCTGAAAAGTTAAATATGTTCAAATAATATGGTACAGAGTTCGAAGGCCTTGAAATGAAAACGACCGTTATGTACTCACAGTAAAAGGGAACTGAACCGTTTTATGCATTCCCCGCTAAATCCACCCAGAGCACAGCAAACATCATCTGATTTTTTTTGTTTCTTTTTGAAATATTCACTTCAACCACAGTGAGATCAGAAGTAAAACATGGTTTGAAATTCACACAGGATCAAATCACATTAAAAAAGGAAAGTCAGTCTGCCAGGGAAAAGGCAAAAACAAGGCAAAAGATTATTCTATAGCTGGTATCGCCATCTTTGATTTTTTTTTTCCCTCCTGAAATGTACAGGAGCATTTGCTACAAGTAACAACTAAATATACCTGAAATTAACTCAAGACACTTTATAAGGAATGTGAACTAGAAGTGCTATTGATGCTCACAACCGAATTAACAAAGGCTGATATTGTACTGCAGCACATTTAGAGGAAAAGAGATGCATCTTTGGAGGGGAGTGGAAGGGAGTATTGGTCCAACTATGGGTCTTCACAAATCCCTAAACTATGCCATCAGTTGCTCACATTATCAATAAAATAATGGAATTGCTTTCTTGAAAAGACGAGATATTTCAAAAAAGTTTCTGGCATCCGTTCATTGGTCCAAGATGTGGAGGATCGTTTGCTTTCGTTTTAACCTGATTGGCTCACTTGTGTGTTGTTTTACTGCAGAGGTCCTCTGGGGCTGCCAGTGTGATGATCTGGGGGTAGGGGGGGAGAGGGCTGGGCTAGACAAGTTCCACGTAATTGGCTGGGAACATCCCAAAATGGCCATCTGGGCTGTAGCCCCGCCACCAGCCCTCATCTATCATCTCGATCCCGTAGATGATGTCGTCAGGATCGAATGAGATCTCCGTGTCATCAGCTAAAGGAGAAGAGCAGGGTCTCATGAATGTCAGCAAACTTTCTGTATGGTGTATATTTTCAGACACTACCTTTTTGGAATTTCCTTAACACAAGTCTTTTTAATTCCTACTCTGCAAACATTACAAACAAGAAACTACTTAAAGAGTGACAGGCTGTTAACATACTGTAATATATTATTATCTCCGCCTGGAGGGGCTCATGTTTAGTCATATGTGTGTGTGTCGGTCTGCCTGCAGCTAATATGATACTGGACCAATCAGCCTTTTTTTTGTACACTGCATGCTCATGGGCGGTGAGACTGAAAATAGGACAGTGGCGTGACGTCCTACTTTGCCACCGTTGTAGAGGGGTTGTACATAGAAAATAGCAGGCAGCTGTGGGGAACGTGTGTATTTTGGCCTTAACAGAGCCAGGAGGAACAATTGAGTAAGATTCATCTCTTCTTTGCGTGGGAGGGGGAGACACACCTGGCAGCTCTAGTTCTAACAGAAATGATTTGCCCTTTTTCCATTGAAAATACAGATATTCTGTCCCTTTGACCTCCAAAAAAACTGTGAAAAACCTACTGTAGTAAGGATTTTTGTAATTTGTGAAAAGTGCACATCCAAGCAAAAACAGGGAGTAAAGTTGCTCTTTATTTATTAGTGACAGCTGCTTGACTGACTAGGAATGTTTCTTTCACTTCCCCAAATTCAGCTATTTCTGTTCATTTGAGTCCAGTCTGTACATTGACGAGGGTGACAAGGTTAATTCATTTACTGTTACAGTTTAGTGATACAAACTTACCAGCCTGGTAGTCATACAAGGCTCTGGCACAGGTGCCTCTGTCTGGTGTCTCCTCAGCAGTCTCCTCAGCAGTCACCTCAGGGGAGATATTCTCCTCCACCTGGGGCTGGAATAAAAGTAAGTTGCATTTTGGAACTGTTTTTATGATGGAAGAAAACTATCATAGCATTTCCTGCTAAAGGGAAGTAAACAATCACCTGAGCGGGCTCTTCATAAGCTGTCTCTTGGATGTAGGAGTTGGCAACCGGTGCCTCCTCTGAAAAAAACAGATTACTATGAGTATGATGTTTGAGCTGGGCTGTCTACCGACCAGCAGGTGGCAGCAGCAGCTGATCCTGACAGCAGTTTGGCTCCAGGGAATAATATGTGCTTATAACTAATTAAAAAAAGTTTTAAAAGAAGCAGATGGTAGGGTTGAGAAAGTGATGCTTAACACTGAGGCTGGTGTCTCATAAAACGGGCCCCACCTTCACACTGCTCCTGGGGGGTCGGCTCTTGCTCATCATACTCACACCTGGACTGTCCATCATCCACATCAGGCTCTTATCATCCAAAACACAAGCACAGACATGCATGTAGACAGGGGAACACATTCACAAGTCCACACAGGCTGGAAACCACCAGACTCAGACACTTTTGGCACATTTCACTTGAGGAGTAACAAAACAATAATTTGGACTTTTCTTAGGAAACAGAAAGGACATTAAATGGAAGCATGACTCAGGATGAAATGTTTGATTTTAGGGAATTTAGAAGATGATCACACACAGAAACAATAATGAGTAATGAAGCATGGAGCTTTTAGTTAAGTATGAAACTGTCGCCCAGTATGTTGTGTGTGTGTTCGTGTGTGTGTGTGTGTGTGTGTGTGTGTGTGTGTGGTGTAAGTTCACACCTGTGGCACGGACAGGAGAGGCGGAGCCTGCTGGCGCAGGAGAAGCTTGGCGCTGAGGTGAACTGGCTCGCTCACCTTCATACACTGGCTTAGACAGAAAAGGGCTTTGCAGACGCCCTGAGCAGACACACATGGAAAACCCAAAACGTGCAAGATAAATGGACGAGAGAGAAAACAAAGTGCAAACCGGTTGAGCAGAAGAAGAGAAAGACACCATGATGTACACACAGCCTTAAGAATGACAACATGAGACAACTGGGTAGTCTGATGGAAGTTAAAGTTTTGAAAAAAAGACAGCGTCTAGAGGCAATCTCCTTTTGAAAAATCAACAGTACCTACCGCTAGCTGAGAGAGAGGCTTAGAGAGCTTTGCAGTAATGCAGGAGGGGCTGTGACATTTAAAGCAAACATTAACAAGGAGAGGTCACAGTGTATGCAGGGCTGATACCTGGCTGGGGGCTGGCAGGGGCAGCAGAGGGCACGTCTGAGTCACTGGGAGTTATTCCCCTCTCTCTCTGCTTGAACATCTCTCTGGGGTTCACAGCGCGCTGAGAGATGAGAGATGCTGCCTCCTGAGAAAAACAAGGAGGCATTAAGCATTAGAAGGCCGCAAGTTATTGTTAACGCAGTGATGGGAAATGTTAATGAGAGAGAAAAAATACTAAAACAGATAGATGTCTGATTTCCGTGCAGTAAAGGCAGGAAGACATGTGTTATGTTGAGCTTCAAATGGTTCACATTTGTTTACAAAGACATAAACACCTGTTTTGAGATAGGCAGGAAAAGGGAAAGTAGTAGTAGCAGAAGAGAGCACTTTCAGGAAGGGGAACTCACATTGGCCTTTTCCACAGATTCACCTCTCTTGACAGATTTCTTCTGGGCTTCCTGGTTCTCCTCCTGATAACGTCAATATCAATGTTGGCACTGCTGACATTAGCTACCTTCCTAACTGAACAAGATGTGTGCACTACCGAAACGTATTAATTGTCAACATAATCGTAAAGGAAGTGGTTAAAACTCAATGTGAAAGTATATTTCACACCAATCCACATTCACACATTTCAGCATCTTGAGGGCCTCATTACAGAAAAAAATAGCCTAACTGCTTGTCCTATATTAACTTAAAGTTCAAAGACAGGAAAGATCCCATCTTCTGATTGCACAATTAATCCCTAAACTCATGACTGTGGCCTATCCTATCTCAGACCTTTCTTATCTTAACTTAAGCAATCCTAACTATGACTGTAAAGTCAGTTTTTGAATCGGCACTTGTCCCATCATGCCTGCATCTAGGTTGAGAATGTACATGGGGCTGCCTGTATCTTTGTATCGTTATAGTGCTCGAGATGGGCGAGCCATAATGTCGACTCAACTGTCACTGGCCAGCTAGCCTGCTGCTGTTATAGACAAAGAGTGAGCCATTTCAATGTATCTAGGAGGAGTACAGGGCACTAAAAGTGTCGGTGGAAGGGGTGGGCGCCACCTTTTTCGAGAAGTTTTAAATCAAATTCAGAATGAATCGCAGTGGCAGTCGATGTACACCCATGAATACATGGTCCGGGAAATTGAAAGTGTCATCGTACAGTTCGAGTAGCCTTTCATTCATTATTTATCGGTGTTCTTGTTGTTCCCCATCTTCATTGTCATTGCCGTACAGACCTAAAAACAGTATTGGCAGCTTTTTCATTCTAACCATTATATTTTATTGCCTAACCAGGGTAGTGCCTAACTAAGGACTGTTCTGTCAGAGCTTCAGTCCTATTCTAAGATAAGATAGGCTTTATTTTCCCTGAAAAAAAAAGTTTCGGCCTTTTACTTATGTCTCTGTCGGGGTACTTCACTGGTTAAACACATTTACTCAAAGTGTAATCTTGTGAGACACTCACCCAGCGTTGTTTCTCCTGCTCTTTGCTCTCAGCTTCCTGCTGCTGCTGGTACTTCCTATTCAACAGATGACCATTTAGAAGACGAGAAGAGGAAATGTAATTTGAACCCTTTAACGGGTGCCATTTCAAACCGGTCTTAATGGTATGCATTTCCTTCAGCTGACACCTACTTTTGTTGGTCGATTTGAGAGGCCTTCTCCTTGTCTCTTTTGTCCCTCTGCATCGCCTCCTTGGCCTCTCTGTCTTTCCTCTCTGTTTCCAGCTGCTGGCGCTCCTCGACTGCCTTGCGCCGGTCCTCCTGTCGACGTTTCTCCTCTTCTTTCTAAAAGCCAGACCCGCCGGGAAGGACAGCGACGGGTTTAGTATTTTTGCAAATATTACTTTCATTAACAAGCTTGTGTGTGACAGTTATGGTGATGAACCAAAACTGCAGACAAAGGACAAAGTTATAGAAATGCTTTTCGCTGACTACGGTTGCATTTGTGATGGATAAAAACTGCCTGCCTTGTATTTTTAAATAGGCTATTGACAGAAATGGAAATATGTGTCAAATATTTCAAAACTGCAGGCTCCTGCAATATTTCCTTGCAATTTCAATGAGTCAATGATTCACAAACCTCTTATATAAAAATGACAAATTTTTAAGAGCTGCTTAAGGTACTCGTGACACTGCCTCAGAGGTGAGATTGTAGTCAGCAGTATCTTAATGAGAGTTCAGGAGCCTACCTCTGTCTGGGCCCAGAAGTTGTCTTTGTTTGTCTTCCTGATTTCAGACATAGCGTTGGTCTTCTGGTACACTGAGCCCTACATGAAGGAAAAGACTTTTTCATATCATTGTGTAAACATTTTACATTATAAGAACAACAAAAAGTGTCGGATTCAGCTACGAGAACTGTTGCATCTTTGGTTACTACAGTCATTATTCATTGCCTGGATAAGAATTTAAAACACTTATCCTCTTTTAAACTGACCAGTACTGCGCCTGTTGAAATTGTGTCTGTTGGGAACAGGCTAAGTGCTTGGTAAACTGTAATCCTGCTTGCAGCTTTCTGGAAAATGCTCATCCACACTACTTCACACTGGACAATACACCTGCCATGACACAGCTGTGTAGCAATGTTAAGTATAGCCGTCATTTGCTAACAGATGGCTATTTTGGACCGGGCTATATCCTGGAACAAGTGTTAATTCTGACATTTACCTCGCTGATACTTGAAATGTTTGAGTTTGCTACAAGGTAACATCTACGGTCTCTCTTTCGGTTCTTGAATGGAGGCTACTGTAGAGAGCGAGCTCTACCCAGCATGCAATTCTTTGGTTTAACTGCAGTTTTGTTAATCCCATCCCGCCTGCCCCTGCTGGATTTCTGGTGTTCTACTCCCTCCTGCAAACATTCTGTCAGGCCCATGTAACTAAGTACATTTATTCAAGTACTGTACTTAAGTACAATTTTGAGGTCAGCCTACTTGTACTTGGAGTATTTTTATTTTCTTATGCTTCTACTTGACTACAACTCAGAAGGAAATATTATACTTTTTAGTCCACTACATTTATTTGACAACTTTAGTTGCTTTGCAGATTAAGATTAATAATGCAATATCAATTGTATTAAACTATGATGTAATACTACAGATTAAACAACCCAGCCGAATATAAAGAAGGCATAATTCAAATGGGCTCCACCTTTACCAACCGCAACATTAAAGTGGTGAACACATTATTGCATCAATAATTATAATTCAGTAATATAATGTATATGATTCTAAAATAGGCCATTCTGCATGAGTACTTTTACTTTAAAGCTGCATATCAGGGGAGATGGGAGAGGCTTCCAAGTTCTGCTGATACAGACTCCAGCCCAGAGCGAGACAAAGCAGCCAGCGAGCGGTTCATGACCTGATTTAATATTCTTTTCAACTTCATTTGTTGACGCCATCAATTTATTTTTATTTCATAGCCGCCTGCGTCCACGGCAAAGTTAAAACCACAGAAGACAGGCGAAGACATCTCAGAGTCTCTGTGCAGCAGTTAGGGTGGGGCTTCAAAGGTTTGCTCGTTTAATCAAAGTTTATTAATATTATAGATGTAGCTTGTTCAAATTGCACCTCCTGCTGCGATACAAAGCACGTCGCTGGGTCCCCAGCGATACATACACTAATTGTGAAGTAGGTGGCATGCACAGTTCTAAAGATATGCAAATTACACACAGAGACGCACAGATTCCTTGCTTTATAGTTGGATGTCACACAAGATGATGGATTAGAATATTAACACATGATGTGCCTAATTTATATAATGCAAAGTCCCATATAATGCTCACTACTACAAAATGCTCATACTTGCATTTTGGGTTTCTACAAAAACATGTTTATATTCTCTGAATATGAAATAACACATTATTTTTCTCATAAGGTGTGTCTGAATATACCTGGATTTACCCTCTGTCTAAAACTCTGTTTTAGAGCCTGTCTCTATAAGCCCCTCTGCAGATGCCCGAACTGCTCTGACTGGTCACTTCCGGGTCTTCTGCAACGTCACTGCTGCAAGGTTATGACTGTGACGACACTTTCTGCCTATATAAAGTATAGTTTTGACATCACAACCTAACAGAAGTCCTGAGAGCCTGTTTAAAAGCTCAGTTTCTGAATATAGGCTGTGTGCATCTCAGTGTGGTTTGAGCATTTTGATACTTTCAAAGGATTGATATAGCACCTCGTCCTGCTAATAATGAAAAAAAATACATGAAAATCTTACTTTTTACAAAATGGCACCTTTACCAAGTATCATATATGAACCAATGGTTGCTTTCTCTTGTAGAAAGAGCATGGCGGACTAAATTCAATGTATTTAGGGCTTTCTTGTAAGCCAGCATTTTCTAATTCTTCTCCTTAGGAGAGTTTGTTGTGTGAATGACGGCCCATAACAAAAAGAAAAGAAAAAACAAACATTTCTAATGTATCCACATTTAGAGATTAAGGAGCCTACGCCTCTGCTTATCTTTCTAGCATGAAACATAAGCAAACAGTAGGGCACAAGGCAGGAACTGCATGCACTGCATACCACAGGACCCTGAGGGCCGCTGTCCTGGAAGCGGCTGGAAGCCTCTTTGTGGAAGCTGTAGTTGGCTCCTGAGGCTTTGGCCACCTTTTGCATGATCACCTCAGGCTCCACGTCCTCCTCTGCTCTGGCATTTATCGTGATATGGGCCCCCTGAAACAGCATGAAATAAAAATGCATTTTAATTCTTGCACAAATGGGGTGTATGCTTGCACCACCCACTAGTGTGTTTTGTGACACCAATCCAACAAAGCAGTCTTATTATTCCAAGAATGCCCGCAGCATGCCAACTCAAAAACTAGTGCAGTGTTACCTTAAGAAAATCGGCCATGGAGCGGACATGATTTGCACATATTCCTTTCCTGGCATCCTTCACTCCTTCTCCAGTCTGAAACACAAAGAATGACTCTTCAAAGTTCAAGGACGGCCACTTCAAAGACGACAAACAAATGTACGGAAGTAAGTACAGATAGTGTAGCACAAACCCAGTTAATGAGGACATATTTAGGCAGGCCAGAATTTGGATCCTGAACCCGGCAGAAAGCATACATCACTTTTCCACTGTTCAATTCCTCAACCAACTCCTCCAGTCCTCCATCTGATGCAGAAACATTGTGGAAAAGTCAAATGGTTACTGTGGTTAGTTGTGTAACTGTGGACTTTTTTCCTCTCGCAAATGATGGGGGTGAGAAAGCAGAGGCAAGCAGTCCTTTTGTGCTGATTATTCCAGTACTGCAGCTGTATGCTGACAATGACATTCCTGCGCACATTTGATAATATCGTGTTGAGATCATAAAAAACGTAATAACAATATCGGCTCAGTTACTCACCGCCCTTCTCTGCCAGACGGATATCATTACTGTTTCCCTCGTAGGTGAACAAGGCCCTGTGGAAAACACAGAATTAAGGATGTGAAAAACACCAGCTAAAGAGATCACACAGACAGACAGAAAAGTGTTGGCTCCGGAGGCTGATGTGCATTATTTTGCACTAAACAAAACAATGGAAGTGTTGTAAACAGATTTGGATCAACCATCGCTCTTCAACCCAAAATGATACATACTGGGGAAGTAGGGGAGTAACTACACTCAAGTATCGCTGCAGTTTTAATCCCATTATAAATCAGCCATGTCAGTAACTTTTACAAGTTGCATGCCTATGGCTGCACCAGTAAAGATTTCATTGACTTTTCCTTAAAATTAAATGCCCAATAAAAATGACTAACGATTAGCATTCCTACACAAACTGAATACCTACTTAATACTGAGCAATTTCCTGCGGGAAAGGCACATTTCCCATTTTGTTTCTGTCATTCTCTTCAAGTGGACATACAATCTGTCTTCTTTAACATTTGGGTAATGCTTTTTGGGTTAAATGTGGGCCGAAGAGTTTTTGTTTATTGGTACTAAATATTGAGAAAATACTAGACAATTCTATTAGGCTCTCACACACTTACCTGAGTGGCTCTAACTGTTTCAGGCTTACGTAGGTTGGATGGTAAGTTGTTTAGGTAAATCTAAAAATTAAGCATTCATTGCTGTATTATTGCCAGTAATATAGTAGTAATTGCTGAATATTAGGCAAAGAGGCATGGATAAAGCTATAGTTCAATAAGAAGCTCACACGATTAGGTGATTAATCAACCAGGGCTCACACCATCTTTTAAAAGTGGTTGCTGGCTTCTTTCGAATGGCAGTGTACATCAGCCCGGCTCTTGCAGCCTCCACCTCATGATGTTGTTGAGCCGCCCACTCGTGTTGCCTTCGAGCTCCACAGTTAGCTCCACAGTCCAGTCTGGTGTGCTACCATGAACTCATGAATGTGATGTGTCATTTTTATCGAGGTGTACAATGTACACAAGCTGTGCAGAATAAAGATGCCGGGATACTTTACTTCCTGAGACTTCACAAATTTCCCTTATGTTTTTCGTTCATGCTAATCTGGTTCTTTGTCAGTCTGATGCACATTTGTTTGTGATCTTGACGGGTTTAGTCACTTTTCACCCCCAGAGTCTCTAAAACAGATTTCTGTGCACATGTGAGAAAACATACCAACACATGTGCAGTGTTGTCTAGTTCTGACTGTAACAGCAATATTTAAATATCACTAATGCAAAATACTAGGGTGCACACTTTACTATCCCGATTTTGGACTTTTTGTCCAAAGATGTTTGCCAATGTCAATCGAGCAACCATAACTGTCGAGCCCAGATCAATCACCAAAACATTAATTGTCAACTATGTTGATAATTGACTTTTTTTACCCCAATCGAAAACAACAAAAATCTGCTGGTTCCAGCTTCTCAAATATGCTGACCTAATACTTTTCTTTGTTGTAAACATTAGCAAACTGAATACATTTGGGTTTTGGACTGTTGGACAAAACAAGGCGTGCTTAAGGATTTATTTTTTTAGACTTTATTAAGATATGAAATAATATCTAAGACTTTTAGGTCTTTTTTAGGTCTTCTACCGCACCGTTGTGACGAAAAGAGAGCTGAGCCAGAAGGCAAAGCTCTCGATCTACGGTCGGTCATGAAAGCTGGGTCATGACCCAAAGAACGAGGTCGCGAGTAAAAGCGGCCGAAATGGGTTTCCACAGGAGGGTGGCTCGAGTCTCCCTTAGAGATAGGGTGAGAAGCTCAGCCATCCGTGAGGAACTCGGAGTAGAGCCGCTGCTCCTTTGCGTTGAAAGGAGCCAGTTGAGGTGGTTTAGGCATCTAGTAAGGATGGACCCAAGACTAGGTGGAGAGATTATATCTCCACACTGGCCTGGGAACGCCTCGGGATCCCCCAGTTAGACCTGGTTAATGTGGCCCGGGAAAGGAAAGTTTGGAGTCCCCTGCTAGAGCTGCTGCCCCCGCGACCTGACCCCGGATAAGCGGTTGAAGATAAGTGATGAGTGAGTGAGTTATAGGTCCTGTTTATTAGAAAGCCATGCTCTTATAATTTTGCCTCAGATCAGTACCACAATCATCATGCAGCTCGCTCATACAGAAACTTAACTTATGAGATCTGCTTGCATTATTGTCATGTAGCCAACTGCTCAATTTTTTGTAACTGACATGATAATCACCTTAAAATTTTACAGTGACAATTAAAGTTCTGCTTGGAATGTGAATTTCAGACCGGTATATTTTAATGTTTACAGAAAGAACAATACAGGAACACAAGCTCACTGTCATGTTTAGTGGTCTTATATAAGGGCAATTGCCTCTGACCAGTAGAGTGTATTTAGAGCATACATTCAGAGGTAGGTAAGTGGAAGTTGCTCACACTGAAACTAGCCGACCACAGATCGCTTCTTTATTCTACATCTTTAAATGTTTCCTGTCAGCATCATTTCAGAAAAAAACCTAGAGTAACAGCAAGTAATGGTGTCAATAGGCGGTGTCTGTCCAAGTGCTTAAAGCGGAGAGAAGAGTGGCAAACATCCACAAGAGACACATTTTCATAATGAATATGGAGCCTGCAGGACTCCCTGGGCAATTGTTCCTTGGGATTAATGAATCGGGGTCATCGTTAAACACTGCAGCTGTCAACAGGTTTAATTTCACACACACACACACACACACACACACACACACACACACACACACACACACACACACACACACACACACACACACACACACAAGTAAAGCAAAGAGGAAGTTCCTGGATTTGACTTTCACATATTGGCCATGTTTAACCTCTGATATCATGAATGTGTTTGAAGACCCCTAGCAACTAAAAATAATTTCGATTCATTATTATTATTATTATTATTATTATCTATTTATTTATTTATTTATTTGTCCTATTATTTTTTTCTATTCGCTTTCATTTGTTATATATAATTTCTTTTATACAATTTAAGTTATCCTTTACATCCGGTGTGCCTTGTGCGTATGTTGACTGGTGTTATGGTCATGTTTTCCTTGCAATGATATTGTAAATTAATTTATTTTCAATAATACAAAAAAAATTAGATCTTACCAGGAAGTGGGTTAGGTAGCTATTACCCTATTCATTGACTTACATGACAAAAAATGTTATTAAAAGATTGGAATAAAAAGCCTACACAGCATAGAGATGGTGTGCTTTGAACCTAGCTAATTAACAATGTTACTAAGCTATTCAGTTAGCTCAGCTTTCACGTTGACACACGTCAGACAGGCAATAAATGTGAGAAAAATGGACTCCATTGTAAAGCGACGCTGACTTTGTCTTTCGTTATCGCTCACTTTAACAAGTAGGAAGTGTGCTGTGGTTAACTAAGTAACATTTAGCCCCAGGTTAAGTTTATCTAACGTTGGGTGGCTGGCTCAATGCTAGCCAACACTGAGGCTAAAGTAACGCCTGCTACACACTGTGTGAAAAAGGCTGCCTCTTACCAGTTGGTGCTGGACTTTTCATCTACCACTTCTTTGAATGCAGATGTTAACGCAGGGCCATTTTTGCTGAGGTTAACTGCCATCGTTGTGTTGAGTACAGCTAGCCAGCTAGCTATCTATCCGGGATGCGCCCTTCCTATTGGGGGGGAGTGGCGATGACGCTGCCTTTCAGCTGTGCAGGAAGCTTAGTTCAGCTACATTGGGTGGACAGGAATATCCATTTTTCTAGCAGACTTACAAAATAATGAAGCTCAACTTCTCAGTTGGGAGGAATTTCTTAGATCTAAAACATTTCCTGTCACCCATAAAGAATATCATTTAGTAATAAATGCTATACCTAGTGGGATCCTTCAACTGATGAGAAGAAGAAGAATTCCTTTAATAGTCCCACGAATGGGGAAATTCAATTTTCACTCTATAATTATTTTTAATGTTACACACACACAGGACCGAAATACACACACATGCTCAGACAGGAGCTATATACATGCAACCAATGGAGAGATGTTAGAGCGAGGGGGCTGCCAGTGACCGGCGCCCCGAGCAGTTGGGGGTTCGGTGCCTTGCTCAACAGCACATCGGCAGTGCCCAGGGGATGAACTGGCACCTCTCCAGCCACCAGTCCACACTCCATGCATGGTCCACACAGGGACTCCAACCAGCAACCCTCCGGTTCCCAGCCCAGTCACCTATGGACTGAGCTACTGCCGCCATGAAGGGTCACTCTGGGAGACAAGAACTGCAGGATTTAGACCCGTCCTTTTTTTGTTAATGGAATAAATATTAAAATAAATGTTCTAATAAACATATAAGGAACTACTTTTACAGCAAAGGGAAAATCACTTAGAAAATTTGTTTGAAATTCTTATTTTCTTAATATTCAGTAGGGAAAAACATGGCTTCTTCCGTATAAACTTGTTATCCCCAATAAATTGACAGAATTACATTATAAAATCTTGCACAATATTTACCCCACCAATAGATTTGTTTCAAGGTTTGCAGATGTGGACAACGAATGTGAATTTTTGTAGGATTGAAGAAGAAACTATTATGCATTTGTTCTGGGAGTGTCAGTGTATTGTACTTTGGAGTTCTGGAAAAAAGTTGAAAGCTTTTTTAGCATTCAGTACAAACACTTTAAATTAAATTGGAAGCAAAAGACGTGATTACCTGCTATGGAACAGCCACTCACTGTGCACAATTAATAATCTACTCTTACATATCTGGACACTTATCTTCTTCCTTTCTTTGTGCAATGACTTCATCCACCACTTAAGTGCAATAATTTAATCTTACTGCTCATTTCCGTCATATACAATCATACATATTTCATCTTATACATTTCCTCTACATTTAACTTATCTGATTTCATTGTCCGTGAATTTTACTTTACCTGTATTCTTACATCTACCTCATATATATTTGATTAAGAGTTTATTGTTTACTGTTTATTGTTTTTTATACTTTCTGTATTTATTTAGCTAAGAGTTTATTGGTTATCTTATACTGTATTTTTTAAACCTCCCTTGTGTCTTTTGGAAGCTGCTGGAATTTCAATTTCCTTGCGGGGGTTCATCCCAAAGGGCTCAATAAAGAGAAGTCTAAGTCTACGTTATATGTTAGTGTGTGACACTTTCTGTATAAACTGAATATTTAAATAAAGAAAATAAATAAACGGCTATTTTGCATTTCATTATTCTAAAACCTGGTTATGGATCAGTGCAATTTGGTTTCTGCGTAATTATTAAGATGCACATAATCCCCACTTTAAGAAAGTGAGGTAAAGAAGAAAATAGGTCTGTGCAAAGATTGTGTTGTCTGCACCACACACACCTCACGTGAGATCTGGATCAATCAAACACACCTTAGAGAGCAGTGTTCATAATGCATATTAAGAGCAACTTTTTACAGTAGTGGTATTGACCTTACATGGTCAGCGCATGCATCTATGTGTACTAAAAAGATAGAAGAGATCAGTGCTCAAGACTCAATCGTACTAAAAACACAGACAAAGCCAGAAACCTTGGTGTTGTTATGGACTCAGATCTTAATTTTAACAGCCATAGAAAGAGCATTATCTAAAATGCCTATAACCTTTTATAAATATTGCAAGAATCAAGGGATTTCTGTCCAAACAAGACACAGAAAAACTTGTTCATGTGTATATTTTCAGTAGGTTAGATTATTGTAATGAGATCTTTACAGATCTTAGCAAACGATCAATCGGGCAACTGCAGCTTATCCAGAATGCTGCTGCCAGAGTCTTGACCAGCATCAAGAAAATGGACCACATCACACCTGTCCTTGAATCTCTGCACTGGCTCCCTTTATGTAAAAGGATAAATTTTAAAATGTTGTTGCTAGCCTACAAGGGACTTGGTCTGGGTCCAAAATACATCTCTGAGATGTTGTTGAGATGGTAGATCTGAAACCCCCAGACTGCTCAGGTCTTTAGGGACAGGTTTACTCTGTGTTCCCAGGGTCAGAACTAAAAAGGCTGAAGCAGCGTTCAGTTTTTATGCTCCGCACCTGTGGAACAAGCTCCCTGAACACCTGAGGTGTGCACAGACTATCAGCTACTTTAAACCAGGCCTAAAAACACTTCTGTCACTGCAGCTTTCCCATAACCCAACATGTAGGTAATCCTAACCCTTTTATGTGCTTTTTAAAATCGTATTATTGTTTTAGCGACCTTGTTTTACTATTCATGCATTTGACTTATTGCTTATTTGATCCTTTTTAATTTTTGGCTATTTCATTATCCCGTAGTGTATGAGTCTGTTTTCTTTTTCTGTAAAGCACTATGAATTGTGTTTGGAAGAATGGTGTTATATAAATGCATTTTCTTATCTTAATTGTTAGTGTATTTCTGGTTATTAGAGGCCACCAATGCACATCTGGTTCTGGTTCATACACTACTACACCCTGAAAGCACAACAAAATGACTGCAGACAACGGTAAACCAAGATGAGCTTTATTCATATGTTATAACAAGGTCGATAGTTATCTTGTGTAGGCTATGTGAGGACAAGTGGACGTTCATGGTGGCATTTCAAGCACACATATTCCAAATTTTAAGATGCACGAAGGCTGGTCCTGCATTCAGAGGAAAGAGCCAGGCGGAAATTTTCAACAAAAATATTGTTACTGTTCAAGCAGGTTTCCATGTCTATTGATGAAATGAATCACCCGTTTGGGAGATACAGCCCTGATAGCAAATTTACAGTTCATGACATGTTCTCTATATATACAAAATGAGGGTTAAGGCTAAAAATTTTAGACAGAGGTGTTAGGCAGATGAATTGTAACGAAATCCCTGATATCTGGCAAATGGCTGTGAGAAGGTTCTCCAGAGTGCAAAGCATGCCAAGCTGCCTATATAAAGTCTATTGAGCACACTGGACAAAGGAAGTTAATGTTGCACCGCTCACATGATGAACTGAGGCTGCATTTGAACGTACAGTTGGAAGATACTCTGCTTTCAAATAAATAAATAGCCACAATGAACAAACAACAATGCACAAAAAGTTTGAACTAGCACTATTACACACAAGTCTTCTTCAATTGTGGCCTGGCAGCAAATATACTTTCACTGCATTCAGAGGGTATATACTTTCCAAACCTTTTAGAGTATACTGTGTCAGGTCAATTTGTTTTTGACAAAATCTATATTTGGAGCCTAAACCATAGTGTTAATTCTACACTCAAAGCCTCTAATCATGCTTTAGTATGGACCTTTCTGAATGAATGCCCCCAAAAGTTAAATTTATTCCCCTTTATAATATCAAATAATTCCCTTCATATTGGCAGCATCAGCACATTATGAGCCATGACTAGAAACAAATCATAGCATTTCCTAACTACTTTACCCAACAGTCACAATGGATTATATTAAAACAAATATTACATTATGACACATCACAATCTTGTTCAATTAATGTGACATGAATGAAACAAAAAATGCCTATCACTAAAGCTTTCAAAGATACAATACAAAAGGTCACAAATGGATCACCGAGACAAACTGTTACTGTCAGTGTGGATTATTAACCCCAAAACAAAACAAACATTTGCAGACCCGGATATGAACACAGAGAAATGCTAACAAACTTTACATCACTTGATGTTTAAAGCAATTGTCATGGCAACTGTATTTATTCACCTCAAGTAACAAGATGCACATGACTTAAAAGGACCGGGTTCTGAAAATGTCAAGTCTGTTTGAGTTCCCATTTAGATGTAGCCATTTAGCCAAAGGATATTTCACTTTAGAAAGACAGTAGCATGAACGTGTTTAACAGCATTGTTTGAAAGCTGTTCACATCCAAGTGTTCAAAAATAAACGGAGATGGTGATGAAAAGAACTCTGTGAAAACAATGACAGTATTTCTGGGACAGCATATTTTTGTGCAACACAGACCATTGAGGCCTACATGCATTAAGAACTTCAGGAGTGGTGATCCATCTTAGCTTGTTTAGCTTCTTCGGGAAGTGTGAGTGTTTTCTTTTCTATGCACAAACTAGTGAACTTAGATCTACAATTTTTAGAAGCCTGATGATAACCTGGGGACCTGGTCATTTTTCTCACCATGGGTCACTGCATGTAAAGGCTGATGATTTGGTTAGATACCTGAGTAACTGTACTGAGGTGGCACACAGCTCCGCTATCTGCCAAAGAGTAGCTATTGTTCATAGCTACATGACAAGTAATGAGTCAAACAGTAGTATTTTGTGCACTATGGCCACCAGCCATGGGTGGTTACTTATACAGGATATAAGGGCAATGACAGCATGTGTGAGAAAAACAGAAGTTGACACTTGCCCTGTGGAGCCCCACAAAAGTGAGGCAAGGGCCAGCTAGCTCTTAACATCAGCTCTCCGGTGTTCTCAAACCCACTAAAAATCTGTTGCAATTTAAAATGCAGTAGGTGCTAAGAGACCGATCCTTTACATCTTTCACATTGTTTCGGGGTAAAGACAGTATGTGCCAACAGATCAGCTGCTGGTAATGGCACTGCACCATTTTGTGTTGAACAAGGAACATTCTGCCTCAATTGCACATACCGAAAATAATAACACAGAAAGGCCACTAAATACATGGAAATACAGTAAAAACAAGACATCCAGTGGGACACAGACAGTACCTCTGAAATAAAGGGAGAGCCAATCTCCTAAACAAATCAAACTTTTTGCTCCTGATTAGCACAACGATATGACTCACTGACAGTGAAAATGATGCGAATGAATAGCAATGATGGTGATAATCACAAAAGCAGGAGTAACAGTTTAAAGTCTGAGTGTGGCGGTATGAACTGTGAAGAGTTTCCAGGTATTCCATATGGGAGTGCTTTAAGGAGCCCAGGTCCTGCTCAGCAGATCCATACAAGTCATGAAGGACAGCACATGGTAGCAGCTCAGCACATGGAAAGCCAGGTGGCACTGTACCTCATTGTATTACTTCCTCCTCCAAAAGATGGGCTGTTGTCTAGTTTTTTTTCCCTCTGTTGCTCATTTGCCTCAGGTTACAAATCAAACGTGTTTCTTTTGTTCTCATTTGTATTTTGATCTCCCTGGCATTCTCACATTGCATACTTGTGTGTCCATTCTCTTGCTGATTTGTTGTACCTGTAAAACACATGCAAAGTTTGTAAAAAAAAAAGAAGAAAAAAGAACGCAGGTGAACTTAAAAGACTATCTCCAAAACTAATAAGTCAGTATGACAGTGAGCGAAGCTGAGAAATGTGGTAAATCTCATTCATGTTTTACACTCACTTTTCCCGGTCAGCCTTGTATGTATGGGCGATCTCTGGTACCAGTGGGTCGTCCGGGTTTGGGTCACAAAGAAGAGAGCAGATAGACAATAATACTGGGGAAGAAAGAAATAGAGTAATTAGATTATATTAACAGAAACTCAGTGTGACAATAAGAGGGGATTTGTTGGCTATGGGCTTGACAGACCTACTCCCAACACCAGCACAGCCAGGATCGACTTTGACATGTACTAGCATTGAGGGCGGTCCTGATGTCTATTTATTTACGACTGTTCCCCACGGCGGACATTTAAAAAGATGCCGCCGAAGGGTTTGCGGTGGTCTGACGCAGGGGTGGAGTGTTTACTGCAGATTTGGTCAGATAAAAATATTCGAAAGCAGTTGGACAACAAAAAAACTTGGAGGGATAATGACGTCTATAAGCAAGAAGCAATCGAGATCATTCCAAGAAACGCGAGTGGGCCTTGGCCGCGGGGGGGAAGGGAGTGGGGCCGATCAAGGCACGGATCATCTGGGCCAAGTGTGAGTCCGCCCTAAAGAGAAATATCCAGCTATACATGACCAAATACCTTTAAATACTGTTTATTTGTGAATGAGAATAATGATCAAATATTTACAGCCACTGATTCACTCACTTATACAGTCATGTTAATCCTATTAAAATAAATTAAAAGTATGTAGCACCTCCCAAGACAACTGGGATTGGTTTGAAGAAATGCAAAAGAGCCAGAGTGGTTTTACCCTTATCCCAATATTATAAACCGGTGTAGCCACACGATACTCCAGTGATCACACGGATGCTCTGGAGGTAGATCTGGCTATGCAAGAGTACACTTGACTTGTCTTTTTACATTTAAACATGACACTTAATGTCATAGACCTGATTTGACATTTAACACTCTGTCTCAACACCTGACTTGGGACTAGAGTCTCACTGTTGAAGACTGACATAGGTCTAGAAAAAGCTGAACTGAGGGAATGTGTTAACATCACTTTTTCACATGATACAAACCTGCTATGAACGGGAATAGCAGTAATCAGAGTCAATTATGATGTGTACAATGTAGTTGTATCAGAAAGTCAATGGTCTTTGGATGTTGCAATATGGCAAGATATTTATATTACTGACATATACATGTACAGAACTTCAGCACTAGGGAAACACACTAAACACCGCCTGAAGGCTGACAAAAGTATAACTGAATGGTTTTCAAATGTAATTGCTGAATGTTTGCCAGTTAGCCACCCCGGGCAGAGTGACTGTGGTAACTTTTACATCTTCGATAGATCCTCCCGCAAGCGGACATTTTGATTAGGAGCAAGTACTGTGTATACTCGGTCAGCATTCACAACTGTTCTAATAAATTATAATGTACTGGTAAACACACAAGTATTTATTTTGTATTATCACATACCTTTTGATACTGTAAGTGCAGGTGACCATTGTGATCTCAGTATATCCAGACAAATACTTCCATTGCTGTTGATATTAGGGTGGTAGATTTTTGTTGTGAATGCAACCTGTGAGTAAACAGAAACAATACTGTTGTAATTTCCCAGTGAAGCCAGTTATCTTTACAGTAAAAAAAATGAAGTAGAAGTGAGTTGAAACGTCCATCATTATGCTTTCACAAGATAGAGTCTTACTCACTTTGGGGGGTTTGAAGGGGTAATCTGTCGGGAAGTGAATGGTGAGGAAAAACACACCACTCTGGTATGGGCTGTCACTCTATTGAAATAAAAATAGAAACAAGATAAGTAAGTCGACAGCAATTTCACTGCATTTCAAATTTCAATAGGGTTAAGATACAGCTTCACTTACCGGACCCATTATTGTTGCCTGCCAGTGAAACACTGGGAAAAGATTAATAACAGATTAATAATGCATTTAGCATATCCATTTGGATGCAAACCCTGATGCACAATGACATACTGTACTCTACTGATGTCTTCTTATAAGCTGATGTAGAAATAAGGTATTATTACATTCCGGCATATACTGATGCAACAATTTCTCAACTACTTACAATCATCTCCAACTGGTCCAGCAGAGCACTGAGCAGGTGGGTCCCTCTGCAGGTCTGACAGCTCCTAAAAGCAAGATAATCACTTAACAAAACAGCCATGAATTTACCAGTCAGTTACAGTATTGTTGTAACACTGCAAGGAAATTACACACACTTTAACTTAGATTTGCTTTACATGTAGTTATATTGCGTACATTGGGTGGGTACACAAGAAAATGTGCTGACACTTGAGCCTCAACATTATGGCACTGTGCTATATGTCAAAACTAATGGGTTAATGATGTTTACTTTGAAATAACTTACACTAATCCCAAGGGATTGGGAAACAAATTGGCTTTGCAACAAAGACCATGAAACATAACTGGGGCATAATCCATATAATGCCTGGCTTTATGTAAAGTGGGCTAATTTAATATTTTTGGGAGTTAAACTTCAACATTTAGCCAGGCTGTAATTAAAACCAGTCTTTTCAGTGACGGCCATGTTTGCTGTACAGTCATGGTCGTCATGCCCCACATCTGTTGATGTGTAAGGTGGTTTTATAGTTCAGATGACTTCATAAATATTTTAGTCACCAGTTCAATTTAGGGTAAAATAAGAAGATCCATTATTATTCCTACAGTCCAATTTACAGCGTTACCACAGCAAAATAGGATAGTGCAAATCAATAACAATGCAAAATACAAAATATAATAATAGCCTCTATACACAGTGAAAGCAATTAACACTTAGAAATATGATAAAAACTGTATTACAAAAAGGTAAAGTGACAGTAAAACACAAAAGTGGTAAATAAACAGACTGGTCAACAGTGTGTGTGGGTGTGTGTGTGTGTGTGTGTGTGTGTGTGTGTGGGTGGGTGTGTGTGTGTGTTCCTATGTTCAACAAGAACAGTGCTGATTGTAAAGTCTGATAACTTTTAGACCATAGACTATGATTACAAATGGTACAAACCTCAAATGAAAGCAACAAAAACCTTTTACATAAATAATATAGGAAAATGCTTCATCTAGCATGTTAATTTATGTTTATTATATCAACAATGAATGCTAATAGCCAAGCACCATTTCATACAATTGATGAAACGACCATGTACATAGGAGGGCAACACAACAGATGAATAAATAGAAAGTAAGCCGGTTATTTAACATTTGTTGAAAGGAAGCCTATCTATTCTGTTATATAAATACACACCGTGGCCTGCTCCAGTGGCCCATTTGCCATTCCATATATGGCAACACTGACACTAGGGTTCAATTTTGGCAACAAGCAAGCAGCTGTCATTCAGCGAATTAACACATCACCAGCCATACTTTAAATCACCAACCACAGGGATAAATGCAAGTGTCCAGCTAAGCATATAAAACCAAATCCTGTACACGTAAATGAGTCAAACCAATGACCGAAGCACCTAGTAACGTTAGCTCACTGCTAGCCTAGCACTGCGAAAATACTTGTTTATCGTGTTAGTTAACGCTAGCCACCCCCATGGGCGTATTGCTAAGGTGCTATGTGCCATGAAAATAAATAAAAATAAACAACACCTAACGCTAGCTGTGAAAACAACGGCGCAGTTTGAGTTGTAATCGATAGATGACGGTGCCGTAGCAATGCACCAAGGACCACCAGTGGTCGGTGAGCTCGTCTTTGTCTGTGAATTGCTTAAAACAAGCAAGTAGTTTTAAGAAAATAACAAATAAAATATTACACACTGGTATGATGTTTACAGAAGGTCTCACACTCAGACAATGATATGAGGTTATGTTAGCACATGTAAAAATATACACTCACCTTCTGAATTCTTTTCAACGCCATTGCATCAATGGCTGTGCTATGTAGCCTGTCAGCTAACAGTTAGCACTTCACACATACAATTGGGCTTTTGTGGCCGCGTACTTCCAACTCTCACTTGACGTATAATCAGGAAAGCGCGTCTGGCATATAACAGGCTAAAGGGTTTATGGTTTCTAATTTAATCTAAGCGACAAATTGTGAGTTATTCTTGAGCTTTCGTTCGCTTGCAACAGAGCAACCGGGATATTTTAGCTGTCTCTTCTCTGATCTCGTTAGTCCTCTTGGTGCCTGGCAAACAGGTTTTGGTAATATCGCGAGACCTTTATTGCTTTAGTTCAAATGCATTTTTATTTTTAAAATACAGTTTTTTGACCTTTTGACACAGTCCATTTCACAAAATCAAAGTTACATCGCTTTCAATTATTAGGGAGGATTATTTAAATTATTATTACAACAAAACAACTGCACGCGGCCCCCTACTTTTTAATCAAAGTTAAATTTGATTACTAATGCCCTGAATCAAAACAGTAGTGATTCTCTGACATTTGTGGATTCCTACTCATGTTTTTGGCTGCGTGGCTACAAATTATGTCCCTTCTGTTTAAATCAACCAAGAGCTATTGTTCATTCATATAAAAATCATCTCTCAAAATAATCAAATCATCATCATCATCATCATCATCAATGCAATCATCATCCTTATCATCAAGTTTATAACAGTAGAGATGAAAATATAACATTGTAACGTCAGGGTAATACATGGCCTCACAATAACTGAGGCCAGGTGTCCACAAGATGTCACTATTTGAAAAGAGCAAAAACAAACACAAGAAAGCCATGGTCAAAATGGATAACAGCTTTGGCTTTTGCAAGATCTACACTGCCATTTAACACAATTCAATGCTGAATGCTCAGAATAAATAAACACATTTAAAGTTTTTCTTTTAAATGAATTTGCTCAAGCGTATAAGTGCATGACAATGGTGCAGCAGAGTACAATGAAGTCAAACGTGTTTATTATTCAGGCGTACATCAGAATAAAGAAGAAGACTATAGAATTGTTCATTCAATACCCGATCATTGTAAAGGCATATTCATCTGAGTCAGCTGCATGCTCCAGTTTCTGCACAGCCTTGTCTTGCAAAGCCTCATGAGCTTCCCTTTATATGTCTTAAACAAGAGTGAAAAAAGAGCTCTCATTATTTTAGTGAGTATGTATGAATAGGCCGCAGTGTTCATTCTTCTTAAATGGCTGATTCAGTGTCAGGTTGAGGATCCTATCGTCAATGTGACACTGAGAGGGACCATTTTCCTTTGGAAAGCTGAAGATTCCTTCAGATAATATCTTATTGTTTGCTCATCCCTGTGCTCTCAATGACCTGCCTGTCCTCAGGGCCTGCCTGTAATCAGATTCAGCCAGCAGCAGAGGTAGCAGTTTGGGTCTTGTGCAGCAGGAGCCTTGTGTTCTGAGTTTGTCTACTTGGAGAGGCCATTTATCAGCATGAGGTTTTCAGACACAGTCAAGCCCACACTTTGTTGGCTTGAAGCCTCAGTTCACAAAGCTTCCCACAGTCACCCTACTGTAGCTTCCTCTGAAATCTCAAATCACATTGGTCTGCTTGCTACTGTGTACTTTAGGGTTCGTAGTGGACAGATACAGTACAACAGTGAGTCCTTCAGTTACGGGGTGATGCTGCCTTTCAAACGTTCAAAGCAATAAGCAAGAAAAGTGCTGGTTTCTATAAGGCAACATATCACTGACCTGTATGGGGAATTTCCCACCTATAAGCAGAAGTTGAGTTTTTGGTTACATGACTGGTGCCCCAAGTTCCAAATTGATGTATGAGCCAAGGTGTGAGTGTGTGTGTCAGAACTGGGATGATATGGGTGGGGGTAGAAGCTTAGTTGACCTGTCTCATGAGAAACATAGCCTATAGAGCTGTTATTTGAAACCATGAACTCAACAGACCTAAGTGACCTGCCTTTTTGGTCACATGAATTATCATTAGTAGAAGTTCCATTGTATACCAGAAAGCATTCCACTTATTGCGGCAATTATGCTGAAGTTGCGTCTGAGCTTAAGTATATTCCTCTCAATGGCACTTTTCCCATGGTGGCCATGACAAAGCACATATGCTTACTGTCATTTTTTCGAAATTCACTTAAATAGATCTTGCTAATGTCTGAATTATCCAATAAAAGCGCAGCCAATTAATGCAGAGCACAAGCTCGGTTCTCAGTCCCCAGAGGTGTTTTACCTTCGGTCAGTGTATTAACTTTCGGAGGGCTCTCTTATGGAACAAAGATCCATTGTTCCCACATACTAAGAGATATTTGTTCACTCCTTGTATCAATGGTCTTGATTTGATTATACGCTCAGGCAATATGTGCAAGCAGTGCTCATGTTTGCAGTGAAGTCAGCACTCTGCACAATCAAATAATTCTTGAGCTAAGCAACTGGAAAAAGGGTCATTATGTATGGAGCAATCAGTGTTTCATGGCTCATTTCCTTAGCTGTGATTTGATTTTGCTTGTCAGTGTTAAGGTGGCCTTTGACCTAGAATATCTCTGAATTGTTCTCACATTGTCCTTTTGCTTTTGTGAGTATCAGTAGTGAGCTTTTCAACTTGGATCAATAACTACAAGTTCCTTATTATAACAACTTTCTCTAACTTCTCATTGTTTTCTTCTGGAGTTCCTGACATTAAAACAAGCTGGTACATGACTGCCTGCATCTTTTTCTTTTTTGGCGTACAAGGTTTAAATGATGCAATCATATAAACATTTATAGCTTGAAGGATGTGCTTATTAAATGGTATTATATGCTTTTACTGTGGCTGTAGAGTACTCTGCAGGTTTTATTGGCCTAATTGCATAGCTGGTTACGGGATGTCTCATTTACAAGCAAGGGTCCTAGCACAAAAATAATACTTCATTTTAGTGTTTTTACAGACCAAACATGTTAAAAGTGACAGGCTGAGTGATGACTTGTTTGCTGAATAACATACAGAGCCTAATTATGAAGAATGATCTATGATGACCGTAGCAATGCATCAGGTTTAATGGTCCCAAATCAAGCTCATATTCGGGTGCATATTTGAGGTTTCTACTAAAAGATGTTTGGATGCTTACATTTTCAGAAAACACATTATTATTCTCATGCTGTCTGTCTGAATACACCTGTATTAACCCTCTGCCTGAAATGCTCCATTTTAGCGTCTGTAGCCCAGTCTGCTCTAATTGGTCAGTGTTTTTCTGGGTCTTCCATTACTGCGATCTTAGCGTCTCTGCACCGTTGTTGCAGCAGATGAATGAATGTGACGGCACTTTCTACCTGTATATAGTTTAGTTGTGACATCACAACCGTAAAGAAGTCCTAACAACTTGTTTAAAGACACAGTTTCTGAATACAAGCTACGTGTATTTCTCTGTGGATTGAGGGTTTTGATACTTTCACAGTATTTATACATTAATACATGGAAATCCCAATTTCACAATATGTTACCTCTAAAGCTTATCATGTGTTTTGCATGTAACATCTTTATTGGGAAAGTAAATTCAATCAACAGAGTAGTGTAGAAAGTCAATATTGCGTTAATACTGTACATTTCAACTCATATTTGTATTTATTTCAAACTTTTCTTGCATTTATAACGATAAATCATACACCCATTTTTGAGCATTATTATTATTATTTACAGTGTTGTTATATGTTGCATACATATTTCTGTTTCCCATGTTTTCTACATTTTGTTGTTTTGTAATGTACATATCTTTACATACTAATTTATAGTTTCTGTTTCCATATAATTTCTCTTTGTTAGTGTATAATACTATTCTAGCACGGGAGTAGTTGTAATGTGTCCCATTTCCCCTTACAGATCCATAATGTATGAATTAATTGTAGAACATTTTCCTTTGGAATGTAGAAAAGTATACACGTTTGCATTAAAACAATATCACTAAATTAAACATGGTTGTTATTGCAACAGCAAGCAGAAGTTACAGGTTCATCATCTCCAAGATGAATTATGTGTTATTTTTTTTAAAATTCTTCTCTGATTATCAGGATTCAATGTTTCTCCACAGAGGACAGAAAGAATGGGATCAGATCCAGTCCCCTGTGTCTATCACTTCTGATCCACCCTTATCAGATGTGCATCATGTGGAGCACAGACACAAACCACACATATAGTCATAAAGAACCAGTAATCCTTCGGGGTTAAGCACTTAAAGAGCAATCCCCAGAGCCCCCTGTGTCACAGTGTTGCGCCGCAGTTCTGGCACAGTGATTGACAGCTCTGGAAACGGTTTTACAATGCTGCTCTTGCCATGAGTGGTCTCCAGAGCTGATGGGTAATAACTAGTCTGGAGTGTTGACTAATACGTTTAGCGGTCACTGTCTGTAATGAAATGTGTTCCAGCTGTTTGAGTTCTGATGACAAATTCAGGTTCTCCCAGTTTGCTGAGCTTCCTTGAGAGACAAAGGAGGGATTTCCTCTGAAACAGACAGGCAGTGGCAGCACCAACAAATGTCCTGGTACTGTTATCAAATAGAAAGTTCGACTAAATATAAACTTATCATCTGCAGCCTGAGCCAGCGCAGAAATCAACTTTGTCATGGGACAAAGTGGGATCAATCATATAAGAAACCTATTAAAAGGAGGTTTAAAAGTATCCTCTTAGACACAGCATGTGATAATATTTTCTGGCCTTAAACAAAAAGAAATATCCTTGTCATTTTTGTACTTTACAGCCAAGCACACAAACACACACCCACACACACGCACATGCACGCACGCACACACGCACACACGCACGCACACACGCACACACGCACACACGCACACACGCACACACGCACACACGCACACACTCACACACTCACACACTCACACACTCACACACTCACACACTCACACATGCACACTCTCTTCATTAAAACAGAACTGTTGCTACATGATTTAAAGGTATTAAAGCAGCCACCTGTCGTTGGACAGGAGTTTACCATGCAGAGGTGTCCGTGATTGTATGTGAACGTAAGTGACTGGGACATGGGGGGCTGTCCATCCTGCTGCACAATAAACAGTTTGTTTCCCAGGAGCACCCCTCATGTTCCTGTTGTTGGCTCCATCGCTGCTCACTGGGAAACGTCCTGGCCTCTATTGTCCACGGGGTCAAGGGGTCACAGGATGCTCCTAAAGACCCAAAAGGGGAGGTAAGAGGTTGGATCGTGAGGCATGATAAAGAGCTAACCCTCCCCCTCCGCTCTACACACTCACCCCTTAAAAAACAAAACATTAAAATTGCTTCTTTATTCCCCGTCTCTTGTCACACCATCTTTCATTCAAAATCCCAGTCATTATCAAGAGTTTCAGGAAATTAAATCAGGACAATGCTGCGACTGACTATTTCATATTGAACATCCTGATTAGTGCATTTTCCATGACTAGAGCTCTGTTCTGCATGCGTTCTTTGCATATCTTTAATGGAGGACTTAGTCCACAAGCTTTCCCATACAAAAATGGGAAATTCAATCTAAGCAGCTAACAGAGGGAAAGGCATATCCTTAAAGAAAAAAAAACAGCAGAAAGGAGTGGTTGTATTGTAATGTTTTCACCACACAAATATTATACTTTAACCACAGAAAGAGCTTAAACACTGGCTGGGACTATGGAGCAGATACATGCCTCTGATTGCTGTGACCTTTTAAACAGACTAGCACATAAACAGCCACATAAATGTTGTTTTTGCAGCCCGATTAAATATGTCGCCTCATAACATGCAGATGTTTATGATAGTTAAACTTAGAGACACCATGCTGCCATAATGGAAAGTTATTGTGCCTCTCCTGAGAGTACAGCGCAGTCTGAGGTGGCTGTCAGTTGAGCTCTTGTGTCTGTGTGAAACACCATCCAGGCAATATTTCCCCGTGAAGTTAATTTTTTAAGGCCTTTGAGCAATAGTCTCGTTTTTTTTTTATTGCACCCGATCCAAAGAGCTTTAGGGTCTGCAGCCTGTCCTGTGCCTCAGTGTACCGCAGGAATGGGATGGCATGCTATTTTCTTGACATTCAAGGGGACAAATTTGTCTTGTTGAGCTAACTGGAGCTTTGTGCAATATCCCAGATGTCTGATGAAATGCATTGTATCCGCTTATTATAAATGGTTTGCTCTCCACAGCACCTAGACCACAACAACAATCCTGTGATCCTTCACGATTGTACAGACAGCCTGGCACATCTGCTGATTCTCACATTCATTGACACATAATTTCCTCCCAAAAAACTGGACGGAAGTGGAAGAATTCTTACTTAAAGCAGCTATAATCAACGTGTTAACAATAACAGTGTATCAAATGACCATGCAAAAATGTGACAATGTAACAAAGATCACTTATAGTGGTGAACAAGCAGGGAATAATCACCTGTATGTAGCTCCCCCCAGAACACAACTTTACTGTTTTGCTTCACTCTCACAGCTGTCAGAGCGTTGTTTTCGGCCGCATACATGCACGCAGCTGTTTTCAAAGAAAAAGCTCTAAAAACTCACTGTACACTCCTGCTCAGCACCAAACAGCAAACAGACACAGTTAGTGACTAGCTGCTGTATGTTTAGTGGAGCGTTTTGCAGCTGATGAGCAAGATATTAGCCTCAATAGATGGTAGTGACCAAAAACAGAGCTAAAAGAGAGTTAATGTTGATTGATGTGGAGGTAACAGTGACTTTTTTGCAAATTTGAGCTATGTTACAAAGTAGCTAGTTCGACATTAGGATATTTTTCAGGTTCATACTGAAACATGTTTGATTTAATGCTAAAAACAAATTATTTTTCTCATACTGTCGTCTGAATATACCTGTATTCACCCTCGATTTAAGCGCCTCTCTTTTTAAGCCCCCCTCCTGAAAAAGCCCAGTCTGCTCTGATTGGTCAGTGTCCCGGTCTTCCGTATCTGCAATCTTGGTGTCTCCGCACCGTCGTTACAGCTTTGGGAATAACTCTAACGCTGCTGTAGCAGCACTTTCTACTAGGGGTGTAACGATTCTCCAAATCCATGATTCAATTTGACTTTTCATTTTCATGATTCGATTCCATTTTTGAATGAAGAATTTGTTTTATCAGCACTGACGGCTAAGCCACGATAAGAGTCACTGGATGACAGAAGGCTACTACAACAACAGTTTTGGTTTGTAATGCACCTTAATGCACCATGGGTTTCTGAGTGGCACCTGAATGCACCATGAAGTCCCTGAGGAGCCCACATGTTTTTTGTTTATATAACTCACAGAGAAGAAATGCTGAAAAACTAAGCTACTGGTAAGCTAACATTACCTTGTGTCTTTAGCTGCATGATACCGTAAGCTAGGCTTGAGCAATGACTAATCTTGGACTGGAGTTTGTGTGTGTTCTTGTTTTTTTTTCTTTAGACAAACGCAAGTAAGCAGGGGTGGAGAGCAAAAAAAAAGAGAAAATAGCGATACTGCCTTTGATTTTGATAATTGAAATTAAAAGCTATTTCCGCTCGTTTGATTTAAAATCGAAATTGTGTCACCCCTAGTTTCTACCTATGTACAGAGCCACCTCTATACAGTCTGGTATCCGCCCTTTCAAAGTACTATCTCCGGTTCCAAGCTAGTCCAAACCTTGTATTTCTACAATGCTGCAGTGTCCCGTTGTTTGAACACAAAAAAAACAACTGATGGACTTTTACTGCTTTCTTATAGATGAAAGGTGTCTCGCCGAAGAAAGACGGGATCATAAAAGGTTCAACCATTGTTGTCACGTCGAGGGTGTTACGTCAGACTTATGGACCGGATAGTTATGACGTCACAGCTGTACGGAAATCCTGTCGGCTCGTTTAAGGACAAAGTTTCTGAATACAGGCTTGGGATTGAATGTTTTGACTTTCACATAGACTATCTATATAACACTTAGACCTTAAATCTAATGTTAACCAACAAAGTGACATGTAACTACAACTGTCAAATAAATGTAGAATTAATGCAATGCAGTAAAGTTTATAGTAACTACTTGTTAAAGACTGTAGAGCAAAAGTAAAAAAAAGTACCTGAAGTTGTACTCAAGCACAGTAAGTGGGTAATGTACTAGTTGCATTCCACCACTGCGTGATTGTGGTTTGTCATTGTTCTTAGCCTTGTCTGTGTGAAGACTTGTAGTGTCTGTCTGATGTAACATGAGAAGTTAATAAAGGTAACGTGAGAGATGGTAGGTGCAGCACTTGGCCATCTTCATTTTTCGACCACAGGCAATTATGAATATAATGCTCATAGCTTGAGTTACATGTTATGGATCTTCCTCGGGGCCCAACCCTCACCTCGTCTTGCCCTGTCATATCAGGTTAGGAGTTATACTGGAGTGGGGACGTGACAGCTGGAAATGGTTTGAGGCTCTCCGGATAGTTTGTTTTCAGAGCGCGCTGCAGGGAATGGATGAGAGACACGTGTAGGTTAGCCTTTAGCTGTTGTGTGCCTCGTGGTGATTAAACTGTTACTGTGAATCATATCACTGTACAAATCTGCACTGTAGCATATTTAGTCTGCTCTTAGTGTCCCCTGTTAAGTATTACAAGCTGATCCGAGCTGTCCAGGTATCCAATGTGTTACTATCTGTGACTTAATTAGACTCCTCTGTGCTTTTGAGCACTTTGACCTATTGGGGATTCATTTCCTGGCCTGTTGTGTTTCTAAGTCTGCAACTGGGGTTCTGCCATAATTTGCATTCTCACGTCCCAATCCTTCTCAGATGGTGGGGTGCTTTTCCTTTCTTTATGACCAAATAAATCTGACTGGTGCCAAAGAAGAAAAAAAAAATGGGATTAAAATTCCCCTTTCGCTGTCTTGAGGAACCCAGCTGCACTGCACTGTTTGTTTTCCATAGCGCAGTGCAGCTGCAGAGTGGAGCATTGAGGTGGGCCAAAGCAAAAACAGAAATTACTTATTGTTTTTGGCACATACCTTCCCATTCACTGAGTGATGTTTGTGTTGTGGAATTAGAAAGTAAGAATGTCAGTCCAGTTAAGATAATCTTAATGTGGTTCAACATGCTTACTGTTTACATGTAATATCTTCAAGGTGGTTTTCTTCACTCAGAGGTTTTTTTTTTTTTATTATTTGTTTTTTTTACAGTAGCTCTTTTTCTTAGAGCTAAATTCTCTGTTCTCACCACAGTCTATTTGAGAAGACACAAGTACTCGCAGCACTTAGTGTACAATGTTGAAGCGCGTCAGTGACAACATAAATAGGGATTGTCGCCAGAACACAGACAATGATAATAACCTAGATGGTTTAGCAATGTGTACAGTGTTTTTTAAAAAGAATGCTACACAGTTAACCAACATACAGTGGCCATTTCAACAACCGCAGACGAGAGCTAGACATTCACACAATAAGGAATGAGCTGCAGAGAAGAGAGTGAGACATGTTGATGCACCTAGAGATAACACAGGAAGAAATGTGGTACAGCAGGTAAGACATGTCTGTGAGTAATATTATCTGGGCTATGGCACCATTCAGGTGATTCTCTGTAAATAATGTCTCAATGTAAACAACTGCCCAGCAGGTTTAGACACTCTCGGCTGAATCACTCAATACCGGCCCTAACCTTGGAGCAAAATAGAGAGGGCGCTTTGCTTAATTATCCGAAACCATCACGTCATTAAAAAAATAAAAATGGTTTGCATAGTCGTCTACAATCATGTCCATTTTCACTTTTCCAGATGCGTCTGATCAACATGGCTCAGTTACCTGCAAAGAGTACACGTCCAGCACATCAATTTACTAACAGCAAAACATTACCAGGAACACAGACCTGTACTTTCCATACAAAGCATTTACTACCTCACAGCTAAAAACAAGAGAACATTTCATCCCAAATGAGCACAAGCCTTTAAAATGATTAATTGTGACTCGTCTTATTTTAATCCAAATCAACACAGATGTCAAACAACTATTTTGTTGGACATGACATGTCTCAGTCTTCTTACTGAGGTACTCTTTGTGTCAGAAAATTAATGTTCAAGGTCCCATATTGTAAAAAGCAAGATTTCCATGTCTTCTATTATTATAAAGCAGGTCAAGGTGGTATGTAAATGATTTGAATGTATCAAAACGCTCAATCGACAGAGGAACACACACCGGCTGTATTCAGAAACTGAGTCTTTAAACGAGCCGCCAGGACTCCTGTACGATTGTGATGTCACAACTTTACTATTTATAAGTACAAAGTGCAGCTACAGTGGCGTTACAGTCATTCCCTGGGGTCAGTGACGGTTCACAGACACTGAGAGCAAAGATTGTGGAAGACCCTGAAATACTGACCAATCAGAGCAGACTGGACTTTGTCTGGAGGGGGTCTTAAAGAGACAGGCGATAAAGTGGAGTGTTTCAGACAGAGCGTGAATACAGGTATATTCAGACAGACTGTATGAGAAAAATAATGCTTTTTTTTTTTTAACATTAAAGCATGTAAACATGTTATAGAAGAAAACAAAAATACAAGTATGAACCAGAAAATTAGCAAAATATGTCCACATTAAAGTGCATAGACTTTCGTAGGCACCAGAAATACAATACACACACACACACACACACACACACACACACACACACACACACACACACACACACACACACACATACAAGCTTTCTTTATCACCCCAGGAACCCCGCCTCTTGTGATTTTGCACACACTACCAGCTGTAGACATTCAACTATGAGCAAACCTCCAGCAGAGGATTGTGAAGAAATTTAACGGAAGAGAGATTTACGCACCGACACGTACAGCTGATGGTTTCCAGACCCAATGCATTATTCTGACTGTGTGTCGGACATGGTCATCAGAGGCTAAAACAAAAGCAACCAAAAAGACAACACTAATAATAAGTAATCCATGTGAAAAAATCATGTGCTCTGAATAACTTTATCTTCTCCTGTGGATACGCACAGACAAAAACCAGCAAGGACGCTAAAAATATGCAGAAGACTTGTGGTGCAGTTTCCCAAGGCCAGAGAAAGGAAATAGACTGACAGTTTCTCCCTGACCTCTTTACTAGCCCCCTGTAACCTCCTAACAACCCCCACGGGGGATCCTGTCTCTATGTGTAAAACAGACAGTCAAAAAGCATCCTGGAAACTTTAGAGCCACGAAAACAAGGGGACATGAGGAAGTCCAATAAGCTTGTATGTAGAGGGCTCAGTCGGGAGATAATCTCGAGGCCACACAGACCAGGCGCCAAGCCTATAGAGCCTAAAAGCTCCATGGCGCAGCAGAGCAGCGTGGTCATTGTTGTCTTTGGAAAGTAAGCAGCTTCAGCGAGGCCAGTGGTGTGAAAGCCACCTCTCTTCTTGAGTGTCTGCTCCAGACCCTGTTGTTGACATACAGGGCAGGTGCAGCTGCTCTCTACGACCGCATCAAGTAGAACCCCCTCAACACACATACTCAAACGCGCACACACACACACACACACACACACACACACGCACACAGACAGACACGCACACACATAGAGTTTGGATTGTCTCAAGATAGGGTTATATGGACAAAGACAAATCTACCATTTTCTTTAATATCTCTGTAACAATCAGTGAGGCACTGCTGAGTTAACACAGGGCCCACAGAGATGAAAACAATGGCTGGATTCTTCTGGCTTGAAGATGGCTATGGGAAATGGCAGGGATGCCAGGGCTGATAAGTGACCGAGGGGCTCAAGTTACTTCCAGCTGTCTGCAGCCGTGCATGCCTCTGCGAAACGTATGGTTCACACATAATGCAAACCATTTCATTTGCGTAATGCTCATAAAAAAAGAGAAAGAAATCTGGAAGACATATTAAATAAAGTCAACAGCCTCTCACTTGGGCAGGGTTTTACATCACAGGAAAGAAACTCCAATCCTCCGAGGAGCGCTGCAATGACTCCTCAGCTGAGAAAACACAGTTGAAGACTGTGACCTCGCGAGCAATGATGGTAACTGGATCAATAAAACCAGGCGATAGCAGAAAGCCTGGATGCGGCATCTGGATACAGTCTGACTCAAGCTTTATGGACAATTACGGCAGTCACAGAGCTGTGCATAGTAAACGGTGTCCATGAGGACCTGTTGGCATTGTTGGCTGTGCCTGTTTTTTCCCCTTAAACCATAAAAGACAGATTTCCATATAGACACAGCAAAATAACGAGTATATTTGTCTTCTTGTATTTACAACGATGGGAAATTAAAGTTAATATAAAATAAAGCCTATAAAAGATAATCAATAGTTCTTTAATGCTTGCTGTATTTTTGTGCTGTAAACTAAAAAAAAAACTAGTGCCAAGATGCATTAGCATCACCTCAATAACGGTGAGGGCCTCTTCCTGTCCATTTGGAAAATATAAGTACATTTTCAAGCTGCCGCACACTCCAAAAGGAGAGTGCTTTTGGCAGCAGGCTTTGAAGTTCTCCGAAATAATGCTCCTTAAAAGCATCCTCCACGAAACAGAAAAGCATGAACATGTATTTTAGTCAAGAGGCATGAGCGAACACTGCTTAGCAACCATGTAAATCTGCGCAGGAGGACCCGGCCATGTTTGATGTCTTTTAATTCTCGTAATGTTGCACCCTTTCACACGAGCGACATTGATTAGCTTTTGCTATGGCTAATTTTTTATTCATTCACTCATTCGTTGTCTTTCCTGGAGTTCAAGCACTGGACAGAAATGTGGTAATTCAGTTTGTATGTCACTGGATGAAATGCTGTCCCAATTCTGATTTGATTATAGAGAAATAAAGCCACTTCATTAGCCGTCTTTGAGTGTTTCTTTCCGCTTTCTCCGCTTTCTTAGTCGTTTCTGGAAAATGATACTACAAATGCAACAAAACCTAGAGAGAAGGAGAAAGGCAAGGAATAAAAGTTTGCAACATCTTTTATTTTCTCTTCTCTGCACAATTTAGTGTTTCAGTTACACCCTTTAGGCAGTAAAAACTGTCATCTAATCATATCCTCACACAGTCTTAAATGCCATATACGCCCATACCAGCCTGGAAAGGAGACCTTTCTGTGGATTAAAACGGATATGAGGTTATTTTTGTGAGATCCATGATTGCACGAGGCACTCCCATCCAGACTTAGTGTGATGACTGAGGAGGTGAGCTAATATGGCACAGCAGTGATGCAAAATAGTTGTAGAAATCCATCTGCAGTGGATCCTGAGCTTCGGTTGAAAAGTTTTTGGTCTTTTGAATCAGTTGATGCTTCTGTGATGCCTGAAAGAAAGTCGGTACACACTTTGTGGTTATGTAATGAGGTCATATGAGGGGGAATTTCCGGATGTTTAAAAAATACAAAGATCTCATGGATAATTCAACAACAGCGGCCGATATTGAATGATTTGAAACACTTGAATCAATCTTTTTTTCCATTAAACTAAAATAAAAAAGTGTTTTACTTACTGTAAATAAAGAATTTCCCAACATATAAATAGAAGCAACATACATAACATATACTACTGGAGGCAAATTCTTGATTATAATTGATGAGATTTTATTTGACACTAGAAAAGACACAAAACCAAGAAATTTTATGATGATGGAGTACATTTATGAGGCCTTATTAGACTTTAACAATAACTTGTGGCCCGGCCGGGAAGGAAAGGGAAGCGGGGACTTAGAGAATACAGAGCATGTACATGTGTACGTGTGTGTGTGTGTGTGTGTGTGTGTGTGTGTGTGTTTGTGTGTGTGTGGGTGTGTGTTTATTGGGGGTTAGGATGAGAGGTGTGTTACCTGCAAGATGAATGAATGTGATATGAATGTACACAATGTGTCATGTATGTGAATGTATTAAAGCTCCCATATTATGCTAATTTTGAAGTTCATACTTTTGGGTTTGTACCATAACATGCTTAATGCCTTAATATATATATATATATATATATATATATATATATATATATATATATATATATATATATATATATATATCATACTGTCTCTCTGAGTAAACCTGTATTCTCCATCTGTCTGAAAGGCTCTGTCTCTTTAAATTAGATGAAAATAATTATATTGTAAAAAGAATAATGCCATCTAATAAGAGATGAGACCACTTCGGATTGGTCCATATTTGTTTTGACAAATCTTTTTCTTCTCATTTTTCTCCCCTTTTTTTGCTCCATCTTCTGAAATTAAAAAAACAAAACAACTAATGGAGACAGAGTTCTCTTTGAAATAATGACAGAACATGGCTTGAGTACGCTTCAAAGACTATCAAGTGAGACCTAAATCTCCTGAAGTGAGATAGATGGAAGCAGCAGAAGCACATTGTGTGATCTGACATGTCCTGCGCACACTTTAACTAGTGTTATTAGAGAGCTTGACGGGGCGGGTTTGGCCCTGGCAAGACATATTGGACACACTGGAGCAGATCAGAGGAAAGACAAGGGAAAAGGCTTTAACGCCTCTGGAACGGTGAGGTGAAAACGTGATGAGGAGATGGGAATTACTGCTGAATTAAGCACCGCTTTGATTGGAAACTGATTGACCGATGGTTGGCAAAACATGAAAGAATGACCTTGAATTCTCCAAAGCGAGTATGGATTGGCACGCAGCATCTCTACCCCCCCCTCTCTCTCTCTCCCTCTCTCTCAAACAGACACACACACACACCACGCACGAGTACACGCATGCACGTAACACACACACACTTAAACACCCTACGTGTGGAAACACATACATGGGTATCGACACACACCATCTCTCCTTTTTGCACACTCTTTAGTGAGAGGGGGGGGGGGGGATGAATACACTGTCACGTACGACAAGCCAGAGTTGAGAGAGCAACTTCAAAGTAAGGCAGATGCAGGGACAGCACCCACTGAATAAATTTTCTGGCCACCAGTCGATGTGCCCCCAGGCTAAGATTGTGGCTGTTCGCATCTCTCCTGACCCCTCATCAGCTCCCAGTTAAAACCAATCCCTCTCCAGAAAGGCAGGCGTAGAGAAAAGGGATGGTTATGAGGGTATTTAAAGGAGATAAAAAAAAAATCCTCTCTCATGTGTTGCAGGTAAAGAAATGAATTCCCATCAAATAATCAATGTCAGATTCACTGTCAGATTTTGTGCAGTGGCTTTGATGAATAAACCAGCGTGAGTGAGGGGCTTTACACAAAAACACATAAAAGACACCTGGAATTTATCACTCAGTAAATTTAAACGTGTGATTATAATGTTTTCCAAGCAAAAAGCAAGGGATTGGCATGCTTTTATTTCCATGCTTGCAACCATTTTGTAACAAAAGCCATCCTTTTGTTTTTCGAAAATGGTGGCTTTCTCACTTTGCAATAAAACATTTCAGATACACTGGATTTTTTTTCAAATGTATTTATCACATATGTGTTATATCTCGCTGTGCTGTTACAGCTTACTGCGAACAACAGTCTACTCACTGCATGCCAGTGGTGCTTAATAGCACACTGCTGAAACTTGTGTGTGTGTGAGAAGTGTAAGCATTTAAGAGATATTCCTGTTCAAGAACTGCTTATGCATGTCATTATTATTTTTCTGTGTTGACGTGTTTTAATATTTGATTTCTTTATTAATCATTCATAAGGCTATGGTGCATGGGTACTGAATAATTGTAATTACACCTGCAGGGACATACACAGTCCATTACATCTTTGACATGTGATACGTTTAGAAGAAAAATCTGTATTTTCTGTGTTTTGTGTAGAGAAAACTAGCCCGGTGTCAAACTAAAGGGTTGCATCACAAATGTGGAGTAGCATCATTTGCAGAATGCATTCTCTCACATTCTCTGCATACTGTAGCCCAGAAAAACAATGATATGTAGCCCTGAGGCCAAATATTCACCTGTGTGTGCATGCGAGTACAAACATGTGTATCTTTGTGTACGATAAACCCACAATCCATAACCACTCTGCATGCAATTCACAGAAGATGCAGTATGCAACTACAGTATATGTTGCTTTTAACAGAATACAAATACACACACTGAGGCACACACACACACACACACACACACACACACACACACACACACACACACACATACACCCAGGAGGAGTGTGGATCTAATGAGGCCCGTGGAGACACTGCTGAATTGTCAGTCAAACCTCAGCTTGCTGACATAGAGTCGACAACATCAATGACTTCTTTTCTCAAACGGGGGAAGCCTGTCGAATTGCATCAGAAGCAAAGAGAAGTCTGAGGTCCGTTGGACTTGGACTGAGACAGGTGAAGATAGGACTGGGTAAGAAAATGTTCTAAAAGAGCTTCAGGGACACAAGAGTAGCAGCTAACTTATGTGTTACACTCAACTCTGCAAACTTTTAATGCATTGTGTGCAAACTTTTTTTCCTGTGAATTTAAAAATGCATCTTTAAGCTGTAATGAAGATTTATGTGCACGTTACTCCGCAGTAACAGAGAAAAAAGTTGTAACCACTTCCCTTCTTCCAAGACTGCTTGCAAAACAGGGCCTCTGATCCTGTTCCTCAAATCAATAATGGGGCCATGTATTTCAGTCGGAGAGAGAGAAAGAAAGAGCCTCACTCTGTCATGCCCACAGTTGTGCCATAATGGGCCCATGCTTATCCCAGGTGTTACTGTGCTTTGTCTTTCCCAGCGTATTGTTTCAAGACACGCAGACGTGCAATTTACATGGCAGTGTGTAATTATGACTTTTTCACTAAGTCCTGCTCTGTCATTTTCACACAGATGGGAGGCGTTGAGGTCTCCTACCCTGACAGTACTGGAGATATCAGCTGCTCACACCACATGATAGACTGCTGCTCAAGTTCACTTCAACAAGTTGTGTTTAATCTCTATTACAACAGGCAACATTGGCTGAATGCTCCTGTTATATTCGGCATTAATGATAATAATAAAAATAATCACAAATCACAACAAAAGGAATACAATAATAATAACAATACCAGTATTATTATAATAATAATAATAGCAATAATAATACTAATAAAAAGAAAACATATTATATTAATATTATTATAGTAATAATAATAATAGAAAAAACAATGATAAAATATATAATTCATCCTAACAAAAAATACAACAATAATAACAACAACCCTTCAATTATTAGTTTTATTAATAATAGTATTCATAATAAAAGCAATGATATTAATTTAAAAAATCCTAACAAAAAATACAATAATAATAAAAATACATGTATTATAAATATTATGGTACTAATAATAATAGCAATAATAATAATAATAGAAAATATAAAATGCATCATGGACAAGCGGTTGAGATGAATGAATGAATGAAAAAAAAAAAAGAAAAATAATAATAATAATACTAAATCAATAAACTGTCATTAATCTCTTCGGTTACTGTATTTCTCCATGTGCAAACCTCCACTTTTCGGACCAAACGCCCTCATTACGCTGCGCGCTGTGGCGGTAACGCGTCGGTGGCTCCAGGGTGAAGAATAGCTGATCTACATGCTGGTGAATGAAGTGTCGGTTTTCACTGCTAACTCCTCCCCTACGGACGGGCTGCGCTTTTCTTCCACTTGAACAACCAAGTAGTTTTTCAGGGCGCATTCCCCGGCAGCAATGTGGAGGGAAAGGGCGACTACGTCCAGCTGAAAAAAACAAAAACCCACCACACTTTTGCATCGGGTTCTGAATCTCTCGGTTCAACTTTTTGTCAGAGATAACAGCGATCTATCGGGTTTCTTTTTTGGGGAGGACCAGGGAAGAAGTGAAGAAAACTGCAGCCTGACCGTCTCGTGTTTTTTTTTTTTTCTGTTGTTTTTCCCCCCTCACACATAACTCGAGCCATTGTTTTCTCACATGGATATTAGAACATGAAATCGGACGTGGTTTCTTGCTCTTGAGTAACCCTCTCGGTCGCTCGGACTGTAGTTTATGTGGTCTCCGGGCTCCGCAGGAGGAGGAGAGAGAGAGAGAGAGAGTCCCATTCCTCAGCAGCGCAACAAGGCGAGACACACAGGGGCCACAAGTTGTCCACAAGCTGCGGAGACCAAACTTTGCCAAGTTGCTGCGCATCCGGCCGCCGACGCCAAACACTCGCCGATCCCTTTCTATCACACACGCAACTTTCAACTGTGGATTATTATCGCGGGGGCTCGACATGGACTACCGGAGCACACTCAGAGGCTGAAAACGGGGGCTTTTAAAAACATGAACAGTCTCTTGTTGTCTGTTTAACTACTCGAGCGACTCGTTTGGACTACATTGATCTGATAAAAAAAAAAAACATCCAATTGTTATTGCCGTTTTCCCCCCTCCTCTCTCCTCGATAGTCTCCTATCTATTCTGCAAAAATGCCACAGTTGAACGGAGGTGGTGGGGATGATTTAGGGGCCAACGATGAGATGATATCTTTTAAAGACGAAGGGGAGCAGGAGGAAAAGATATCCGAGAATGTGTCCGCGGACAGGGATTTGGATGATGTGAAATCCTCCTTAGTGAACGAGTCGGAAAACAACAGCAGCTCATCGGACTCAGAGGTAAGAGCACTGCGAAATCATACAAAACAGAACAGTCGGCGTGAGGAGAAATAAGATTTAATGCTGTTGAAAGTTTCAATAGTTTCTTCCCCTCCGTGTGTGTGTGCGTGTGTGTGTGTTTCTCTCCTTGTCAGCAAGCAGAGAGGCGCCCCCAAACCAGACCCGACTTAGAAAGTTATGAGAAAGCAAGAGACTACTTCAGCGAAGGTAAAGAACAAAACAACACAAAACCACCCTCATACTTTGTGCGCCCTGGCTGCCAATTCTGTGGCGTTTCGTGCCTTTTCTCAAGCCTGACTTTTTCTTTCCCCCTGCAGCACTGAGGAGGCAGCAAGATGGTGGATTTTTTAAGAGTCCTCACTATCCCGGCTACCCGTTTCTTATGATCCCAGACCTCACCAATCCGTACCTTTCCAACGGTTCGCTGTCTCCGAGTGCAAGAACAGTAAGTGCCCCTCCCCGTGGACCTGTACTCTTTTACTCTCTTCTCTCCGTTTCAGTCCCACTGTGCAGAAACTTTTTGGCCGTGCGTAAAAGTTCCTTGTGCACTGCCAGACCGCCATATTCCCTCCGAGTGGCCTCTCAAGGAGTACTAACTACTTCTTTGTTCTTTTTTGGGGGATATAAATTTCACCCTGCCACCCACCCCCTCGACGTTTGACAACTTCTCATTCGGCTCAGAGGGCAGACACATTAGTCATAATTTTTTTTATTATTATTGTTTTTATTGAAAGATTTATGGCAACTCGTTGTCGAAAATAAGCTGCAACACTCATGCTGCATCTCGATGATATACTTTACAGTCTCAGAGTAGCTGGTCTTATCACATCACTGTAATTTCCCATAGGGACTGATATTTTGCTGTGTTTTATTCTCAGATGTATTTTAGAATAACGAGATATTTATAAGTTGGCCACCGGATAGCTTTCCTTCCTGTACTTGTGTTTTAATGAAGGTGTTTCTCTAGTGTGCAGGTCAGTAACTGTCAGCTCCTTTAAACCCTACAGGCCTTTTGCACACATTCTACGCATAAAATTGAAAAAAGAAGCTGTCCCTGAAGTCATATTCAACATTAACACCAATGTAATACCTACTTTTGACACACACAGGAGGCGTTTCACTGCAGTGTCTGTGACAGCTGCTGTTCAGAGACTTTTAAAAGTCTTGATAAGGTTGACAGTCTTAAGTAAGTGTTGTTGAAGCAGAGTTTGCAGGAACCATTTACCTGTTGCATCACATCACTTATCCACAAAGCTGTTAAGAGCTTTGAACCGGTACTCAATTATCATGGCATTGGTGTAATCCATAAATATCCCATATTCAACATGCCCTGGCAACAGGTTAATAGAAAGACTTAACCTAATTACAAACCACGTAGAAATGCTGCAAACACGACTAACAAAATCACGTAAGACAGTTAATTGCAAAAACAAACAAACAAGAAGAATGTTTCTATACAAACATTCAAGATTTGAAGCGATTTAACCAACAATATTTGGAATGGTAACCCACTAAATGCAATTTAACTATGCAAACTTCCTTAAAATAATCCCTGCTGGAGAGCTGTGTTCCTCCAACATCGTCCATCCCCCAATCCATGTCACATCCCCCCAAAAAAACAAGTACTTTCGTTAAAGCCTGGCAGGCATCTGACTGAAAAGACGCCCCCCCACCCGCCCCCACCCCATTTTCTGTCTCCTTTTCACTGTTCCAGGCCAACTCCCCTCGCCTCTCTCTCTCTCTACCTTCCATTCAATTAGAAAGGCGTTAGTTGACCATTGTTATTCTGAGCAGTCTTGATGGCTTCATTGGAGGTCCCAATTGGGGCTCATTAACTAAATGGCTCACACTGAGGAGATACATAGATTGTCTATCTCGAGTTTCGTAGGGGTGATGTTAGAGATAAACATGCAGGGAATGTTAATGCATCATAGTATTTTTTGGGCTTTTCCTGAAGGATTTGACCAGGAAACTTTGGCACATGTGTTTGGTATTGTGAAGAACTAAACTTTAAACAGTCTTTTAAAGTAATTTACTGGATTGTGTAGCAGCATATTATCTAGGCTGCTTTGTTTTGTCTTGTTGTCTCTGGAATGAAAGCAGCTAACTTCCTTATGTTCTTATCCACTAAAGCAAAGTTAGAAAAACTCAAACAAAAGTTGTTTCTTGTTCCTTGAGGCAAAGTAGCAAATAATTGGAGAGGATTTAAAATTCAGAGGTATAATCCTCCATATTAGAACAAGAAAAGAATGAGGTCAATGGGACAGAGTGGGCTGACTGTGTCAATCATCACCGTGGCAGAAAACACGCAGGCAGACAATAGCTGGCATACTTAAGCAGACGTCTTAAGGTCCTCCATATTGCTCAGTGTGAACGCAGTGAACTTGATTTACGAGAGGTTCGATTTTGCAACTTTTCAGGCTTTCGTTCTGGGGGGTTTGGTTTGTTTACACCTGTGGATGAAGTCCGATACAGTCAGATGATATTTAACAGTAACCCTTATTTACATCTGTCCAACAATCTTGGTTTAACTACTGAACAATGACTCCGTTTATCATGCATCATCATTCTATGGAATACGCTTATTGGCTCGTGAGATTAGCATTGGCCTACAGGGTAACCTAATTTGTGTTGTCAGCACTCACAAACAACCCCAGTTTATTATAGTGTGTGTCTTGAAAAAACCCTGTTGGGACTGACAGATTTGTTTTCTAAGTGTGGTGTGGTATGTGGTTGTACTTGTGCTGTATGAGACACATTAAAGTTAAGTCTCTCAAGCAGGTCATGTGATTAATGCAAGGCCGATGGAATCCACTGCTTTTATGCCTGGGTTCAAGTTTCATTGCTTAGCGCAATGTAAATATTTCTGTAATTAAACATAGAACCATTTGTGTGTTTGTGAGTGTAAGGCATTCTTTTATACATTTCCTGCATGTATCTTTTTACAACTCCCCCTACTGGTCTGACATCTTTTGCATGATAATAAAGCCAACTGAAGCCGGTAATGCATATATCGGCATTTAAAAGAACACGCTGCTTAATACTCGATACGAGATGTTGCTTAAGAGTCACTGTACAGGGATTCCACACCGCTATGTGCAACACGATGAAGGATTTCAGGCCCTGGACTTTCAAATTTGGATGTGGCAACCCTATCATGAGCAATGAGAGACAGGCCTACACGGGATCAGCAGCACAGAGTTCCCCTGAGGGCCAAGCATAACTGATTTAAAGCCTGCTCAGAGCTGACATTCTGCTGTAATCCACTGAGAGCTGAGGAGGAGGTTTTATGTTTGCAGAGATGTTCCACCAGACTTCTGCCTGCTGTGGTGTGCGGGGCCGGAGAGTTCTTTTTTTCCCTAGTCGGCCTGACAAATCCAGCTTATTGTCTTTCGATTCATTGATGTGATTAACGCCACATTGTTCCCGTAGTGACAGACTAGTGCCAGATTTAATTGGTGAGCGCACACTCTGCTTGACGCCACCTCTTGTCAGCTTCATCAGCACTTTTAGATTACTCGTACTTGTGAGTACATCATCCTCATCGTCACTAAAAAGTGAAATGCCTCTTGTGTGTGAGAGGTGGCACGTAAGCGAGACAAGGTTAGCCACTCAAATGTATCTTCATCAAATATGCAATGGGACACTTCAACTTGCGAGCCTGATTGTTGAGCAGAAAATGGTTTGAGATTGAGATATGAATGGGGAGCTTGTATAAGTCTGAACATGTCGGTGGCTATGATTGCATGCCTCTCTGACTTCTTCCCCCCCCCTGTTCTTTCTGCTGCTTTTGGTGCTTAAAAATGTGCAGACAAAGAAAAAGTCAACACAGACATAGTCCCGCTGAATAAAAGGGCCTCTCCCTGCATAAGCAAACGCTGTTTGTGTGGAGGTGTCTTTTCATCAGGTGGCTCACTTGGCATTTCACTCACCTTGCTGCGGGTGTTTGCGTGTGTGTGTGTGTGTGTGTGTATATGTGCACACGCAACCATGCATGCTGCAGGTTTGTGTGTGTAAAGTCTGTGAGTGAGTGTTGGGGGTTGAGGGAAGGGAGGGGGGTGTTCAGGTGAGGCTCTGTGGATACTTTGCAACAGAGGGAACAGTGTACAAGGCTCACATTCTGACAACCCTCAGTGTTGTATACCTGAATGTTTAGCGCACAAATATTTTTTCAACCAAGCACTGTGTCAACAGAGCTAACATTTTTTGACTAGGGTTATAGTTTTTAAAAGATTTTTCCTTCAAAGGCAAACACATCTACATCAACTTAGGGGCTCAGTTCAATTAAAAACAAATCGCCAGCTACCACAGAAATGCCATTGCTGGCTGAGAGCTCTCGCATGGAGTGATTAATTTTGGTAATGAACTCAGTGCTAGAGCTTGAGGAAATTAAATTAAATGTGGCAAAAATAGATATAATAATATTTTTTAAATATTAGATTAATCATGATTTAGTTTGAGAAGGGGGTTGTTCGGACCGATGAGTTCAATTTTTAAATAAAAGCATTTCAATTGATTACAGTTGAAATTGTTGCGTATTTCAACAACTGTGTGTCTCAGCAATTACTTTACATATTACACAGGCGTAATCAAGGGCAGGTCTAATCAGTGCAATACAAACCAAAGCAGTTTATTATGGTGATTATATAGTCAGAACATGTTACAAATGTTCCACTTTACATGCCTTCATACGTATAAATCGCTCACTGTGTAACACATTGAGACATCGAATTCAGTCGACATACTAAAAATGATAATCTGTAGCTTTACATGGAGCCTTTCTAATCTACTCTTACAGTTTTCAGACTGTGGATGCTCGCGCTGACTTCCCAACATCAGTTGAATAGAAGTGCGTGAAATGGTGTCAGTCCTGGGCCGTATTCTTCCCTCTTTGGTCTCTGTGGAAAGCATGAGCTGGCGTCAATTCCTCCCACTACCCCACACTGCTAGTTCACTACCTAAACCCACCCACCAACCCGCCCGCCTGACATTAGAAATTCTGTTTATAGCGCTCTCTGGCTTCTCAAGCGCGGGGCCCATCAGGAGCATCTTAGCACCCTTTGAGGAAAGGATAACCAACATCTCCCCTCTCCAGCCGCAGACTCCCCATGTTCAGTGACATCAATGAATCCCTTTGATGTGCCAAGATGAATATGTGCGAAAAATGTGTTTTTATCAATTAATGTGTTTTTCTCATTCGCTATGTTTGGCCAGAGCTACAGTTTGATACATTGCTTTTTCTTGCTGGGAAAAAATTGGGCAAACTTGTGTTTGACTTGAGACACATTTTTGCCAAAGGTTAACATCTCTAACACACCTGAGTTCACTCCAGCATCTCTTTATATCCTTGAAACAGTAAAATGTCTGTTGAACATCCAAACAACAAAACTGTTGTCAAGTTGGATATTTAAGCTTTCAAACAACAAAGAATATCAAGCTATTTATAGAAGAAACAGTTGGGCAGTTGTTTTGTACTATACTATCTTGTAGTGGATGATCATTGCATGGTTCAGTTGTTATGTGACTCAAAGAGGAAGGAGTTGAGGTTAAAGCGATTGCTACTTGCTATCTCTAGTCCTCCACAGCAGCTCAGTATCAAAAAGCCAATGTCTTCCGAGGTAGGGTTGCAAAGGGTCTGACATTCTTTGAAAGACTTTCACAGGAAGTTAAGTTCAGGAATTTCGAAAAAATTTTGCAATGCGTGAAACTTATTTTGGGTGGGTATGTATGTAACACAACAGTACTAGCAACAGTACTAGCTGGGATGTAGCTTGATTGAGCATGCTAATGGAGGAATTCTGATTAACCTGTAGTTAGCTTTAAAAAATTTATTTAGTTAACTTTAAACCCTCAGTTTGCACAGCTCACATTGTCGGCTCAAATTTTTCCAAGTACCTTTTCCCGTTAGCTAACATGCTTGTTGACTAACTCGCCACATGGCACATTTCAGATAGTACCTAAGTTTTTGGCAAATAAGTGGGTTATGTCTGCACATAATGTTTCTGTCAATATATGGCATTTTAAATACAACCCATGAAAATATATTTCCATTTTATCCCTGTTATTTTCAATTTCCAAGTTTCCACCTTGAATATTCCCAGTATTCTGCAAGTCTACTCTGGGAGATGGAGACGTGGGAGGTTGAGACATGTATCATGTGTCATATGAATACCAGCTTAGTCATGTCTGTTCTGTGGTCTTAACCTGGAGCCCCGGCACAAGGGGGGGATGGGAGGGTCAGATGGGTCGCCAGACTCCCTCCCATGTGACCACAACCCTGAAACTATTTGTCCTGAAACCATTTGTAATCATTCATTAATTGTCCTATCCTGAAGCCTAAAAATCACTTACACAAGCTTTTGCAGCTTCTACTTCTTTGTGTCATGTCAGCAAGTCATAAGTAGAATGTATTTTGGTTTGTGGTCTGTTAGACTAAATTAGTGATTGAGACATTATGGCTAAAACCAATTATTATTTTCCCAATCCAGCTATTGGATTAATTATGTTATCGTTTGGAGCCCATGGTGACATTTAAATTGCTTGTTTTGTCTGACCAACTGCTCAGAACCCAAACATATTTAGTCAATGTCAATTATGACAACCCCCCCCTCCTCCCCCAACAAATCACAGTTGAGAAGCTGTAAGTAGGGATTTTAAGAGACGTCTGCAATGATTGATTTTCGATCAGTTTATCAATGGACTAGTCGTTTCAGCTTGAGAAGGCATCATTTGAATGAACTTTTTGGATTAACCGATAATGAAAACAGTCCTTACTTGCAGCCATGCTTGTCTACTGATAGACAGGGGGGAGACGGTACACTGTGCTGCTGGACTGTCCCGTATATGTAAGTGTATGTAGCCCTCTCATAGCCATAACCACTACTGTTTAGCTCACATAAAGAAATGTTTTCCCTCTGTAATTGTACCGTAAACGCTTCACTCCATGCTAATAAAACGAGATTGTACAGCAGGAAGAAGAAGAAAAAGCTCTAAACAGGATTTCATCAGTCTGGTATTCCAAGCAGCTGTTTTCAGTTTAAGCACTGCAGGCAGCAGGAGAGGGAGAGAGAGCAGGCAGGAGGAGAGATTGTTGATGAGATGTGGTGGTGGGAGCATAAACTGGGGCAGATATGGGTCCTGCTATTCCTTTGCCTGTTATCCCGAGGTGGGCCGGCTTCCAGACCTTGAGGCACTCACTTATCTGAGGGATTCTGTCTCCCACAGAGCGCTGTTTCTCCACCGTAGACCACAATGCTTTGCCATTCCCTTGCAGTCACAGCCCAATCAGCACACAGCAGGAGGCTATCAGATGGTGCACACGTTGCATCGGTACTACTAAGATTTGCATCAAGCTTCGCAACAGTTCATATAGCAATATGTTCTCCCTGCACCGGGTCTGTTAAAGGCCATGTCTTACAGTATGTGCGTAGTATCAGTGAGGTTGTTGTGGTCATACTAAATTAGGAAGTGGATGGATATCCATCCAGAACGAGGTGAGTTGACAGCGAACAGAGCAGCTGTTCATCTGGTTGAAGTTATAAATCAGTTCCCACTGAGTTTGTCATGTAATGGTGGCGCTTTGGGCTCACGTCCCCTGACGCACACATGTCACGTCAACACAAGTGCAACCTACTGCACACAGACCTTCATCAGTGTGTGGTTGAGCTGGGTTAGCTTTAGATTATTACTTTATTATTACGAGCATGGATCTATCTATCACTTGATACCTATGAAACATAAGGATTAATACTTAGATATGCTATAAACTATACTGTATAAGCTGTAACTGATGAGGTAACCGATGAGACTGACGCGCCATCTGTAATCTGAATTTAGCTCCAGCTCTAAGAACACAAAGTAGAGTATGTAATGGATCCTATGTTTGACTACATAAATCTTAAACAGAGCCACAGGGATTTTCAATGTTTTAATAAATGTATATAAACAGGACAAGTTCTAATATGCAGTAACTTTGCCTAACTTTAAGGAGAAAGGATGGGTTCTTACAAGTAGTCATGAAAATAAAACCGGGAGCAACTTTTTAAAAACTACTTTTTTATGCTAAATTTTACTTTTATGTTCTTCAAAACCGCCATATTTTCTGTAACATTAGGCTACTATACACTTTTTTATACGCCAGATAACCATGGAATTTCCATGACTAATTTGATTAAAGTCACAAGTCTGTGTTTGAATTATTTTAAGTCACGGTTAGGTGTTTTTTGGTTAGGGAAAATTGTCTGTAAACATCATACACATAAGCGCAATTTTCCCATGAGATCAGCCTGCTCGTCCTAATAGTAATAAGGACGTAACCTTTGGGTGCCCCTTGCTTCCCTCAGTTACCCTCGTAAACCAATTGTACTTGTTAAGAAGTCACAATGTTCTGCAGAGCAACAAATTTGATTAAAGCTGAGCAAAGGCACAAGTCATCTAAAATTTGTAGCGTCCTTATCTGGAACCAGACTTGTGGATCCTGTTAGAAGAAGCAGCAGAATCTTCTGATATTTTTTTTTACATTGGCCTCATCTCTCTCTCCTGACCATATCTGCTCAATTTAAAATGATAAGGTAATGTAATGTTGATTAGTTATGAGTAACGACTGTTGTCGAGGGCCTTGTGCTCCTCAGACATAAGACACTCTGTAGTGATAGAGGGATTCCCCTTGTGCCTGCCTCAGATGATCAGTTTGATTAGATGTCTTTGTTCTGAGATTTGAATCATTTGACACGCAGGTTTGTCTCTCTGTCTATAAAACGTGTGTTAGCATGAGGAGAATCTTGTATTGGGGGACACCGATGGATGTGAGGGGGGGTTGGATGGCAGCTTCTCCGCTGACATAAGCCTTCATCCATTTACATGGCTGTATACCAACTCCCCACAAGTGTCACTTTGCTTCAAATTTAGAGTAGTTACATCAGAAAAAAAAGATCTAATCAGTCCTATATGACATGGAGTAGGCCAAGGAGCCCTTTTGTTTGATTTGTACATGGGTTGGAGGGGATGGCTATTGGAAATCCCTGAAGCAGGCTTTAGGGGCAGGTCTGATTCTCGTGTGAAATGGGAAGGCTCTATAGCTCTCGGCTGACTTGACTGGGGCTGTATGGGTGTGTTGGCAGGGGGAGCGCCGGTCATGAATAGGGTCTTTGACTACCTCAGACTTGCCCTGAAAGGCAGGACAAAGACCCTAGGGCAACGGCTTAGAGCCTCACAGCTGAGCTACAGAATGCTTGGCCCAGTCTTCCTCCCTCCTTGCCTGATTTAAATACTACAGTGGCTTTCAGCATTCTGGCGACGGAGGCTCGCATTCACCGCAGCACATTTACCATCAACTTTTCTCTCTGTTTTTGTTTACAGTATACTAATGCCAGAGCTGTTGACGTAATCATTTGTATAGAATCCATCAGAGAGGTGCTGGTGAATACCCATCAGTGACTCTCTTAAAACCGCCTGAAGATTACATGTTGTTCGTATTAAGCAGAATTTATTTGGATGCAGAGTAACTGCTGGCATATGTGTGTTTCCCCACTAATCACAACTCTACTCGGAGTCGTTAATTATGGAGGTTTTTTTTTTTCTTTTGCTTATCTTCGCGCAAGATGGAGATATTGGCAAGTAAACAAGATGAAACTTGGTACACACCTCTAATTGCTTGATTATTTTCGACAGATCCGTGCGACTCGTCAGCGTTGAGATTTGCAAGGGCAAAATAAAAAGCCATAAATCTTTTCCGCAGAGTTAATGGGGTTATTTGAGTCCTGCCCAGACACTCTCTCCCCACAGAGTGTCTAGTTTCAGATGTCACTCAGAGCTTTGTTTGCCCCCCAGGGTGAAGGGTTAGAGGTCAAGGTTCAGGGCCAGTTGGCTGAGTGGCCACAAAAGCCCAGGCTTCCCCTCAGCACATCCGATCTCTTCTTCCAAACCAGCCTGCGGCCACAACGACAGGGTCGGTTTGCAACATTTGTCTTTTCTTATTATAACCTGAAATTAATTTTTCCCTAAAGTCAAGAGTCTAATTATAAGATCGCTGTTCATAGTTTCACAGTGTGGTCATAAAACTTTCTCAGGTTTACGGTGAACAACTTTAATTGTTTCTCAGTGGAAAGTTCTGTTATTATTCAGTTACAGTTTTGGAAAAGTGTTGCATTTACGGTCAGGCTACTGTGTAAGCCCACTATTACCATAGGACACTCCATGTAATTGGTATATTTCTGAGATTTCTGCATCTTTCTCTGTCGACATTAATGATCGAGTATGGCACCTCAGCAAACCAACCCCCCCGAAAAAAAGTTCTGTTTCTTTGTTTCAAACACCTTCTGAAACTTTGCAAGCTCTGCATCAGCCCCCACCCACAATCTCAACTTTTCTCCCTGCCCCACCACCACCACCCGAACATGTCCTCCAGCCAGGTTTATTATGCCGTTTCACGCAGACCAAAATTGCAGCTGCATGGAGAACAATCTGGAGCACATTAGCTCAGGCGCTGTGATTTATAAATTGTTTCTCAGGCCATAAATCCCTGCTGTAATTGTGCACAAGCACCCCTCTCTTTCTCCAGTCACTCCCCCTTCGTTCTCTCTCTCTTTCTCATTCTCCGCCAGTCTCTCTCTCTCTCTCTCTTTGAGCAGCTTACAGTTCTGGGGTTAACATTAATTGTTTGCAGGAGTGTGCAGTTTGTATTGAGTGGAAGTTGTTGCATTGTGGTGCAGATTTGAGGCTCGCAGAAACAGCTCTTCGTGAAAGATAAACGTTCCTACTTCTTTTTTTTGGTTTTTACGCCGTTCATAAACCTCTTCTGTCACATGGTGTGCTTAACATCCAAAATGGGATGTGAGCATTTTGTCTTCAGCTCCATGTTGCTGTGGTTCGTGCTCTGCATTCCTGAATACTGTGTAATTGTAAGGGGCCTCTCCTAAACTCTGTCCCTGGGAATTTGATATTTACAGCAGCCCCTGATCGTAATCACCTTGCCGTTCTCATTAGATTGTATTGAAATGGAAAGATAGCAGCAGCTGTATATATTGTTTTAAATAGCATGTCCAGCCTCGAGTTCTTAGTGGTCTGGTTAATGTTATGGAGAACATTTTCTGAGAACTGGAACAGCTCATATGTTACTTTTTTTCCAAAAAATCTTTTCCCAAAATGTGTAAAAAGTAATTTATTCAATATTGACAGAGCAACAAAAAAATGCATTCTCTGGAGGTAGGCCGTCCCTTGCTTAATGTTTCTACTCCATTGTTTTGCTTTCAAGAGACCTGATGAACCTTGAAGATGTAGGGGACCTCATGACCCAGCCTCATCCCGCCTTGTGACTCCTCTAAAGGCTTTTTCTCCAACTCTGAAAACCTATACGTTCTTACTGGAAAATTTATTCTTTACAATGTTTCAGACATGTAAGAAGATCTCTGGATGTAAACATGAATTGGATTTACAGCCAAACCTATCACTAGATCATGATTTAGCACTCCGTATCACTTCACGCAGCGTGATGAAAATGAAGCCTGTAGATTGCAGGGGGAATGACTTTTACGAATGTTTTAAGGTATAAAAATGCTTTGGCGAGGTTCCAGACCTCCCTGCAGTCTGCTGACAATACGCATAACTAATCCTGGGGAATGTCATGGTAGTAAGTTGTGCACTTTGTGGCACACTGGAAGTTTGAAACTACTTTTGAAAATATTATCTTATTCAATTAGATCCTGTGTAGGAGGCCAAACATTATATATTAAATTAAATTCTTTTTCAGTCCTTTGAATGATTATTTTCGCTGTAGTTCATCGGATTTAGTCTGCTAGAAATGGAAAAATGGCCGATCATTATTTTTCCTTCAAGCCAGCTTGATGCAATTGAGAGTATATATTTTTATGATATGCAGAGGCCAATTTTCATCATATCTCTTTAAATGTTTCCAGAAGTGTATATAAAAGATGTGAGTTTCATTGCTATTGGTCAGTCTGTGTCCCTGTTCGGCAGGGCAGTGTCGAAGCATACCTGTGGCATTTGAATGTTTGCGTGCGAGGGTGGGGAGGGGGTCAGTTGGTGGGGCGGGCGGAGAGTGGAGTGAGTGGAGTGAGTGGAGTTAGCGGTGGGGTGATAGGGATGTCAGGTAGTAAAAAGTGAGATGAGGCAGGGCTCAGGAGTCTGCGGGGCCGGGAGATTTGCGCCTGCACTCGGAGAGCAAACACAGGAGGCATCTGCAGGCAGCTGTGTGTCTGTGAGTATGTGTGTGTGTGTGTGTGTGTGTGTGTGTGTGTGTGTGTGTGTGTGTGTGTGTGTGTGTGTGTGTGTGTGTGTGTGTGTGTGTGTGTGTGTGTGTGTGTGTGTGTGTGTGTTTGGGGGGTGGAGGTGCTGCTGCTCAGGGCTGGGGGTTGGGGGTGTGGAGCTGGGTGGTGGTGAAGAGAGAGAGAGAGAGGAGGAGGGGGGTGGACTTGCAGAGTGAACACAATCAGCCCTCTGTTTTCATAAGACTTGTGGTATGTGAGAGCAGAAACAAATGTGTTTAATTTAGGCCCTTTTTTCTCCCTCTTGCCTTCTCCACTACACCCACTTATGCCCACCTCAGTCTTTCAAAACTGACTTTTTCCCTTCAAGATGCCTCTCCTGCCACTGTCAGCTGCTCTTAGGAAGTTAAAAAAAAAAAAGGAGAAAAAAAAGCAACAATCACCCACTGTGCCCTGTCAGGAAAAACCAACAACTTTTAGACACACTTTTAGCAGACATACTCAAATTTACTCTTTCGGCGGAGGTAAATATTTATCTGCAGTTTCTGGAAAAAGAAGAGAAAAAGATTATTTTTATGTCTTCGCTGCAGAGAGTTTGGAGTGATTACTGCGCTGAGGTATTTGCCCTGTTCAGTGTGAGGGGTGCATTCTGGATTATTGCCTCCTAAATGCCTTGGCAGGAAACGCCGTATTATATTGGTAACCCATGCTGTCTCCAGTCAATTTGTGTTTGGTCATAAATGAAAAATTCAGGTCTCACTTGTGTGTCATTGGCGTAGACTTGGACGCGCGCACACACACACACCTATGCTCAGACACACTCACACACACAGACACACACAGACACACACACACACACACACACACACACACACACACACACACACACACACACACTTGATTTCTAACTCGAGCTTTACTGTAAACATCCAGCCAACCACTGGTAACCACCTCGTGTTCTGGAGTTAATTATACAGACGTTTACGGCAGTGAATTTCAATGAAACGAGGCTACTCCCCAAACAATAAAAAGTTGTGTTCCTGTGCACTTGGACAAACAATGCCACAGGACATAGAAAAGGACGTCTACTTTGACATTTGAGGTATAGCCCGTCTTGACATCAGATCACAATGACATTAACTGAAGCAGTCTGTAACAATTGAAAGCAGATCTCCCAGGTACGGGAAACCACATAACTGACTGCACATAATTGACTTGAATAGCTTCACACCCTCCTCTCTGTCTTTATGAGATGGCCTCGCTCTTACCAGATGCATAATTATTTTCTTGTGTGTCTAATTATACAGTGAGTTTTATATGGCCTGCACGCTGTAACAGAATTACTCACTTATTCCTAAGTTTAACCTCAGTGAGACAGAACGGTTCCTTTACAGTAACTACATCTGATGCAAAGTACCTGAAAGTCAATGAGACCGAATAAAAACAATGGCGACTTCATGTAAAGACTCATAAGAGCTCTAAAGCTGTGGATACGGGAAGCAATAACTCAGGATCATGTCATGCTAAATGAAGAAAAAAAAAAAAACCTTGATACAAATAATTGCTTGAGTTGCAAAAATGCAAACTCCTGCTGCAGTCGCCGCTCACTCACTGGGAGTGAATGTTAAAGAAGGGGTGTTATCTTGGCCTTGTATTCTGTTAATGCTGTTTTATTACTGAAACAGCAGTAAATTCACTCCCAGGACTTTTAAATAAACCCAGTTTGCTGGCCAGCTTGGCCTTGTACATAATATGCATGCGCAGTCATGTGACATACCGTAATTGCAAAATGACCTTTTTAAAGTTGAATATTGAAAATTAGAGGCAGTAAATGTAGACTTTTAAACTTTCTATGCAGGTTGTTTTTTTTTATAATTTTGTAACACTGAATTACGTGTGTATACAGTTACTTTTTAGTGTCTTCTACACTACTGAAACTATATGTATGCTGCATATAGACATGGATGGAGCTGCAGGCGTAGTGTGTAACCATCTTGGAAATCTTGGAAAAACCTTATCGCTGTGTTGTTAGGACCTCCCTTGCACTGCCTCCCCTCTTCACTCTCCTCTCTCCCTCTTTGCACTAATAGTTCTTTTGTGTACAAGAGCATGTTAAGAGGCCAATGAGCCTGGCCTTAATAGGCCACGTTGCCATAGAAACCACAGCACTCTGGATGTCTGACCTTTGACCCAGTTTTTTTTTTTTTACTGGCTGTGAATAAGAGTGCAGGGCGACCAACCAGGTCACAATAGAGGCCCAGCAAACTGAGGGAGTGCCCCTGTCATAGTCACTTAACTTCATTTCTCTATGGGCTAATGGACACTTCAAATGTGGTAGCCATTAGCAGTATGCTTCTCAGGGTTAATATAATGTAAAGAGAACAAGCTGTTTATGTAATTCAAGTTATGGGCTGGAAAATGGAAGTTTGCATAGTTTATCACAGGTGCCTGATGTGATGATGTTTAAACAGCATAGAAATGCAGGTAGATATTAGAAAGTTAGAAATAACACGCAAGGATCAGAAACCGAGGTAGTCCGTCACCCTCACTCAAATATTTGTGTTGTTTCTATCTCTCTGTACCTTCCTCTAAGATAGCTTTAATTAATAACTTCCTCCCTGACTAATCTACTTACTTCATAGTGAACCGGATAATAGGACATGGTGCCCATTCAGAAAAATTTGCAGTGGCCCAGTAGTGCATTGTGGGCCTGACCAGCTCAGCTGCGTGTCGTTTCCCCATCAATTACACACTAATTAGCACAATGGCTGCCGAGGTTTGCTTAAGAATTGTCAATGTAATTGCCTCTAATGTTGGTAAACAATGAGCCTTAATGCAAACTCTGAGACAAGGCGGGGGCCACTTATCACATTGTCTTTGTGGCAAAGGCTTTAATTGTGTTTCATGCATAGATCAGGTTGAGGTGTCAATAGCCCCGCATGAGCAGGTGATATCAGCAGAGCAAACCAGGGAGGGACTGTGGTGTAGGGGGCCTGACAGGGCCATTGTCTGAAGCTGCTGTTCATATGAGCAGGGGACGGTAATTAACACCTCAGCCAAACAGCAAGCTGTGCGGCCCATTTGTTTTCTGTTGGGGGGTAAAAGAAAACAATGGGGAGGGGTTCTCCACACAGTAGGTGATTGACATTATCTGCTGGAGCGATCCGCGGAGGCATTCCTGCTGCTCGCCATTCAACGCAAGTTAGGCAAAGCCATTTCACAAGCGTCTGAGCTGCCACTTTATACATATGCACTCTTTTAGTTGTTGTTTGACTTGTCCGATTGTTTGTTCCTGCCATGAGTTAATTTAGCATAAGATGCAATAACATCTCAACTGTTATAGTTGGTAATAGTAATCAAGAATCTGGAAATGTTTTATGCATGGTTGTTATAGATGATTGTTATAGTCTTGCACATTTTATACTGTACGTTAACACTATTTTTGACTTTACTTCTCGACAGTCATTATGGCTTCTCAATGCAGCCCTGAAGTCGGCAGACAGCAGCAGGCAAAGTTTGGCCTTTTTTTCTGTCCCTTTGGCAGAGTGTCTGACTTAGTTTGACAGCAAATGTCCAGACATCTGTCTCTTCTCCGTGCTCTGATGTTGGCCTGCAGTATGGCACCACACACTTCAGAGATGACAAAGACTCTTGGCTGTGTTTTCCTTCACTCTGTGAGAGCGATGTAACAATTAGAACCCAGCTCTGGCAGGCCACATGCCCCAGAGCATATGCTGCATTCTCTCTGTTCAAAAAACCAAAGGGCTCCAGTGCAGCTTTTGGGAAAATTTCAGTGGCATCACTGCCACCTTTGTCGCATCTGGGTCCTGTAAAAGTAGCACATTCTACTGATGTCTATTCTGAGTTTTGGAGGCAGCAGGGAAGGCTGGAAGACAATTAGAGAGCTATGAAAATGGATCAGCTGAACTTCACTTTAGTTACACAGTTCTTTCAGTAGTCAGTCCGAGTCTATTTACCAGAGCTTCCAGCTCCCATGCTGAAACAGACATTGCTATGGACCCAGACCATATGTCTGTACTTGCTCTAATAAAATAAGGGCATGTATATAGCATCAAATATCCTGCAGCTACAATGATATTAATAAATCTCCTGTTTGGATCTTTAACATTTAATATCAAGTCATAACTATTTCAATCATCCATTTTAAGTGCTGGCTTTTATTCAGCTGTCCTAACTTTTTTTTTCTTACACTTCCCTTGTGGGCGTTTTTTTTCCCCCACTGCAACACTGAGAAAGTTTTTGCTGAGCAGCATGGCCCACAATTCCTCGCCTTTTGTTTCCTGAAACAACTCATAGACACAAACGCCCTCCCTCTCTCCCTCTCATGTGTTAGTGAGTGGTGTGCTGTTGTAGTCTGGACTGGAGCTAATGTGACAGTGTGTGGCTGGCATTACCTGGCTGGATGTTTCGGGGAGTGTGTGAACGGTTGCTCCACAGGGCACACTGGCAATTAAAAGGAAAATAGGCGCTCATAAAAAAAAAGTGCCTGGGGGCATGTTCCCCAGTCCTGGCAGAAACTGTCAAATGAGGGATGGATCGGGTGGGAGAGCCGGGGTGGGCACGGCTGGGCAAGACCAAACGCTCACAATAGCGCTTGTTTCATTTGTGGAAGAACTCATGATTGACATAGATTAGACAGAGAAAACTGCATTGTTTTGGATTTTCTCTCCAGAGAGTAGCATTCATTAGGCACCAAGCACACAGCAGAGTAAAGTTTCAATAGGGAGCTAGCAGCCTCTAAAAGCAACTGCCTCCTGACAGTTGTATGGACTTGGGCCCATTAGTTGGAACCTACGATTCAGCCTTGAGCAGTATAGTGAAAATGAAGAGGGCTGATGTCAACTCCAAGAATTTCCCCCCTTTTTCGAAGGGAAAAGGGTCCCCCTTCCCCCTGCCTCGGTGCTCTGTTGGACCCCAGCTGTCAGGAAACAATACCCTCTGCCTGCTCCGACAAACTCATTCCTGAAAATGTTTTTTTTTTTCTTCCCTCCGCTCCCTTTTCCCCCCTCCTGCTATAATGTCTTTTCCATTTTTAACCCACAGCCATCCAAGCTTCCTTCCTCCTTACAAACTCTTGAGTGATGAATGAAGTTTTAAAAATCAGAACCTGAATGCATTACTCCTCCAGTTTGCTTGTTTGTCATCATTTATCCCGCGGCAACTTTTAGGAAAGCAGACAGAGCTTTGCATACTATATTCTTCAACTGTCATTTTTTAAACGTCAGATACTTTTTCTTGTCTTTTTCAATTCATCAGACGTTTGTTATGGGTGGACGTCAAACTGTTTGTGTATAGGAATGTGTTAGTGCAATGCTTTGTAAATAGAAATGACAGCATACATTGCAGAGTACCAGAGGATGCATGGTGAGATTGTGTAATTGTCACTTACGGACAGAATTTATAACGCGTAATATGCTCCTGTGCCTGAAAAGACGTCTTAAATAATGAACTGTGATACCGTTATGTCTCTGCGCTACACTGGCCTGGATGAGCAAAACATAACCTGGGATATAAAACCCTTTTAATTAATTTGAAATTGTACCAGAGAGAAAATCCACATGCATGACAAGCTGCTGTGTCCGGTATTTAAACTGATTCACAAACCAGATGGTTGAGCCGTGCTTTTGGAGCTCTGGCTTCATGCTATCTCCATTGCTGGAGGACAAAAAAAAGCTTGTTGTATGAAGCAGTAAATCACAAAAACTCTCCTCAAGTACACACAGCTCTTACTCTGTGGCACGTCGGCCAAAGGGACGGACAGCAGTATGGAAATCTTTGTGACGTGACAAAAAGAGAGGGAAAGCAAACACTTACACAACACTTTATGATAACTTTGATACGTGTGTGAAAAATAGTGATACTGGAATGACGAGAGACTATGTCGGGGGTCAAAAGGCCAAAGCAATGGAGATGGGAGTTAGCTTCGAGCTTGCGGCTCAACCTCGCTGCTCTGTAAATGAGGCTTCCTTCCAGCTGTCTCTTCCCACCCGCTCAGCGATGGGCGCCCACAGCTGGCCTCTTGTTTTTCCTTGACAAACGGCAATTTCACAGCCCTCCACCAGTCCGTTGTGTTCACATTGCTCTCCCTACTCCCCCTGTGCCAGAACTCACTGTCTGACTCCAGCAGCGATGTGGGTCTGGTACAGGTGTCTGCCGGAGATCTCTGTGGGTTTAACACCCTTCATACCACTTTTGCATGCTTAATCCCTACGGTTTAGTAACAATAAATATTAGGGAGCATTTTATTGTATCTATGTCATGTCTATTTTTGAATGCATTTAGTTGAATCTTGTATATTTTATGTTTCTTTATTGTGTTGCTGCAGTGTTTCTGGTTATGTTGTTTCATTCTGCTCATTTTCTGTCCCCCGCAGTACCTGCAGATGAAATGGCCTCTTTTGGATGTCCCTGGATCAGCAGGACTAAAAGATTCTCGTTCTCCAACACCGGGGCATTTAGTAAGTAGTTACACTCCAAAGCAAAGAAAAAATTTGGTTATGACAGGATCAAGCCAAAAATGGCATTTACTGTGGAGTAAAAATGTGCTTGACAAAAGAATCACATGGCTGGGTTAGAGGAAAGGTAGAAAAATTACAATTTCCTTGTAATAAATGTCCAAATAACTGTGTGAACACCAGCAGTATCCCACACCGCTTTCCCTCTCTTATTTTGTGGCACTAATAAGATGTTTCCTCCAGGGCTACATCCTTTCAGGACATTAACCTAATTATCAGACAAATCATGTCAACTTGTTGGGTGAATCCGTTTATTCTGCAAGCCATATAAATGCTTTAATCAAACTATCACTATAATGTGGTTATTTACATTACAATAATTAAATTATTGTGCACATGTAAATCTACTGGTTCCCATGTACAGACCCCCCCTCCCCCCCAGCCCCTACAGCACCCGCAGGCCAACTGCTCAACGGTCTGTCTGTCTTTACCACAGTAACTCAGTCTCCAGCATAAATCTCTCAAGTTCGTACCTCCTTGCCATTCTTGAACTTTCCCACACAGGTGTGAACTAGTCATCATGGTGTCTCACTCTGGTTAGACAATGTAGGGCCTCAGCGGACCTGTTTGGTTTGTGGCTTTTGCTGAGGGACGTGTGTTTGGGATTGAAAAACATTAGATACCATGAGCATCTATTTGACATCTCACCTGCTTGATTGTTGATCAGGGTGTTTCCTGGTCGGGGGGAATTAATGTTAGCAGCCCATGGGGCAGAAAGACACTGTCATTACACTTTAGTAAAAGCAGCCGTTGTGACTCAGCCCCTTGACCTTACATTTCCCGACTAGACGTGCTTGCTGAGTTTGTGGTTGATCCGCTAATCGCAGCAACGCACATGACAAAGTCCTCATTGAGCACAGTCAATGGGAAATTGTTGTGAAGAGGATGAAGTTTACCCTTGGGAATCCAGCACTGACTTAAGTCTCAATAGAAACCAATTCAATATATTTTATTAGAATAAATGCTGACCTGTCAGTGACCCTGTTGATTTCTTTCTGTGGGATACAGCAGCTACTGTGTGGAGTTTTGTTGCAGAAAATTCGAAATAGTTAAGTGTAATAGGTGTGACGTTGTGGAAGCTGTGAATCCACAACGTCAGGAGAAGGAGTTAAGAGAAAAAGTCAAAACAATGAGTCTGATAATAGCAGTTGGATTTAAAGGAAACGAAAGCACATTGACTGAGGTTCAGTTCTCTGTTTGGATTGTTTCTGTTCTGTCCTTCAGTGGTTGCTGCTACTTTTCATGTGGCTTTGCGTTTGTGCTTTTCTTCTTTTTTTGTTTGGCCTTCATCTCTTTGAACGTCATTAAACCAGAAAAGTCAAAGCAGAAAGAAACAGTGTATACAGGCAGAGAATGCGAGGGATCCGACGGTTTCCTGGCAGAAACTCACATTGAATAATGGGTAGCCTTTACTTTTTGTGTGCTTAAATATTTATATTTCCTCCTTTGCAACATGTGTTCATTTGCAATTAAATGTTATTTAAAAGCTTTTCTATAAAATACCAGGTTCTCATTGTTGTTAGCAGAGGTAGATGCACCTTTGTATGTTGGTTTTAAATTATATACTTTAATGCTGTTTATCATGATTATTTTACTATTTTTGTATTACTTTTATTGCAATTGAATAACACAGCTTGAATGAATAGGCAGTCCAAGGCCAAAAAAAGGAGACAGGATTAGTGTCTTCATATAACGCTTTGAATTTAAAGCCATACAAAAGGTAGGGAAGTTCATTGAAAGTGTAACAGCTTTCAGTATGTGATCTAAAAGAGGAAGTTGCAATGCTTGATCTGGTGACCTGTGACTAGAGGGTCATTTGATTAGTGGTGGGAAGCTCTAATAGCGGGCACGGTGTACCCTGGGCATAGAGGATAGAAAGTGAAACACCCCACTGTGGACTTACCCCCCACTCTGGGCCAGGAGCCCACATGCCCCTCTGGTGTGCTGCTGCTGACAGGGAGCCAGGCTGATTATGTGCTCATTACTCCAGCCGAGGAGAGAGAGCGAGAGTGGGAGGGGAGCAGCAGGCTGGCTCCCCAGGCCTGCAGGCTCCCCAGGCCCCAACACTGCACTAATGAGAGCAGGGGGAGCGGATGGGCACACACGGGGGGCCAGGGATTACTGCCCAGGGCCAAGAGGAGCGGGAGAGACAGACACCAACAGGGACTCCTGAAGCGGACCTGTACTTCTGCAGTCATTCTGCAAGCATGTGTTAAATCTGACGTTGTTTTGTTTCTGTGATGGACTGGCATGGTTTGGAATATCTGTCAAGATCTGCCCGTAGGCACATGTATATTCAATATTTTATACATAACTATGCCTAGTTGTTAGTGTACTGATAAGGCTTTTACAGTCTATTAGTTAGAGACCTACTCAGTCAAGTGCCTCTGCAGATTAGTAAATCATCCACTGGTGGGCCTCCATGTGAGGACAATGTTGACAGTTCAATTTTTTTTATTTTGCGAATGACATCTCTATTACTCCTACGTATGCCTCTTTGTTCAGTGCAATTATTGTTGGTGATTTGAAATTGCTAATTCTGGCCATGTGGAACAAGATTGGAGGACGTGAAATAGAAATCAGAGCTCAAAGTCCAGGAAAGACCATCCTGTCACTGTGCAGATTGGGTCCATAAGGCCTGTATGCTAATCGAAGCCTGCTCTGGACTCAGATCCTCAATTATTCAACAGGCAGGTTTGTTTAGCATTCAGTTGGTATTGCTTTTTGTAGTAATGGTGGTGGTGGTAGTGGTGGTGGGGTAGGAGGACTGGAAAGAAGGGAACAAGCTTTTTTCTGTGAACGTACCGTACCCCACCACTATGCATACAAACAAACACACACACACACACACACACATATGCCTACACGCATACATTCAGCGCCCCCAAAACCCCATATAGACCCCTGTGTTCAGAGGGCTGCCTCTTCATGAATAATACATCAAAGGCGCTGCAGGGCCAGGTGATGCAGTATGGGGAACATGTCAGCCCATCAGTAGTGGCCGAGCTGGACCAGAGAGGAGAGGAGAGGAAGAGGAGGGGAGAGTAGAAGAGAGGAGAGCAGAGGAGAGGAGGTGGCGCTGCTGTCTGAATCATGCACAATTCATAGTCATCTTCCACAACGCACAGATTCAGAGTCATTAACACTCTGCTGATAATGATGTCAAGGCTGTGTACTTCCCTCTCTCAGGTCATTCAGTTACTTGCAGTAATTCTTCCATAATGCCTATTCTCCATTCTCATTACCGATTACACTGACTAGTACTGTAACTCTGGATTATAAGGAGCTGTGACTGTAGAGAGGTTGAACTGACCAGGGTGCCTGTCCCTAAGGTACTCACCGGATCACGGCGCACTCAGTGCTCAAATATGGGCTGATCTCCTCTTGACAGACACACAAGAATCACCCTCTTTGTTAGAATATTGCATTAGCGTCTAGAGCAATCAAGGCATCAGCGTGTCATAAGTCACTTAATCACTTAGTCACAGAATTGTTTAAAGAATTGAAGTGATAAGGTCCCGAGCAGCATTCCAGAGATGCCTTTTGTCTGCGTGTGTCCGGTGCAATCTTTAGCTCTCAGGGCTATAGGACAGTCTAACTGGAGATATTAAGTTAAAAAATCTAAAAGAGATACATTTACTTGCTTTTGACCCATATTCTTTCAGCAGACCTTTGACTGGTGGTCCGGTGAGACTCTCGCGTTTTGCATTAGGCAGTGAACAACCGGGGATCCATCATGAAATCAAAGGCTTTGGGAGGACTGAACTGAATACTGATCTGAGATCTGCAGTCCTGCTGGGCCACTGCGGAGACAAGATCCTCTTCAGAAATGGAATAAGGAACGGGTGCTTTGATTCCAGTCAAACACTGAAGGGGAGAGATTTAGGACTGCAGAATGAGTTCACCAAATTACACAAGATGCCGTTTAATAGCGGCATTTTTAGCAGAAAATAATATTGATGCTTATCTGTCAGTTTACAAATATTCATTACGGCACCGTCCCTTTGAGATTTGTCCATGTTTGTGTTCGTATATATGCTGTGCTGATTTTGTTAAGAGCTCCCTCAGTTTATTTAATGACCGCTGGGGATATTCACTGCAGTAATATGACGCCGCCCGGCTCTGTATTATTTTAAGCTAGAATATTACTCCCATTGACCCATTCAGAGGCAATGACCAGACGCAAAGCACACGTTGTCTGTGATGAATGGCATAGTTCTGGAGCGGTTGATTTTAAAGACATACGACACGGTCAGTCCCCTCTCACGTCCGCTTCCTGTTGGCGTTGACAAACAAGGCTTGGATTTCTCAGCATGCCAGGCATTCTTTTCACCCTGTCTTTCCTGGAGTTTTGAAAGGCCTCTGAGCCTCCCACCCAGAATCACCGAGCATAAAGACACACAAAGCTGTGGGGTTATTCAGTTTGTTCTAAGCTCTCTTCCCCATCGGCTGTTTGCCTAGTAATTCAATTCAGATGTGCAGGATCCAAAAACATGTTTGCTTGAATGAAATCCACCCCTCCACCCACATTGACCAAGGACTGTGCTTTTCTTAGCGCCGTTCCAAGTTGGACAGCCAAGCGAGGTACTGCCACCTCGGCCTTTTTAGCTTCAAACCCCTCTTAAGAGACAGTCATCTTTTTCTCTGCACCGGCTCAGCAACTTTTTTGCTGTTTTTTTTTCTCCCTTTAAACCTCCCTGTTACTATGTCCAATACACTCTTAAATCCAGTTCAGGGTGTTTTTACTTGCTAGCCGAGAGGTACCACACACCACTGCAGTTCTATTTGCAACAAGCACGTTTATGTGAAGAGCATGATTTCTGTCTGCAGATGTAGATACCATCTGGTTCCAGGTTGCCCTTTATCCGTCCTATCACGTAGGTGTTGTTTATATTTAAAACACGGCTCATGTTCCTTGCGGTTTCCTTATTACACTTTGCTTGTGGATCATGAAACCAGACGTATGAAGCTCTTGTGGGCTAGAGGAATATTACCTCTACACATAAAGCGAGTGAAAGAAGGCATTGATTCGTTAGTGTTTAGTTTTAATTCATGATCGAGCCATTAGTCTAGTTTTTCAATTTCCCCCAAACCACATTTTAGGCTCACAGAGCTCTGGAGAGCTTAATGCGTTTGAATGAGTTTCGAAAATGATGCTGATTTTGATTGATTTCATTGAAAAAATGTTCTGATTTGAAGAGAGGAATTCACTTAATGAAGAAGCCATGTTTATTCCTAACGAAGAGAGGCAGTTAGGATACAGGTCAGACTAGTTTTGCTATGTGCAGCCCGCATTCTCCATTTCTCACCACATTTTGTCTTTCTGCTGAAGTGAAAGGCAGCCGGAGTTGAAACTAGTGCCTTCAAACTTAGAAATATGTGTAGAGCACACGATTGGTGTATTCCAGGATATGAATAATTAATAGGCATCATTTCAAATTCTCACTGAAGTGCTTCCCAAAATGTGTTGGCACCCAGGTCTAGAGGTCTCAAACAGCCCTAACAATATAGGGAAAATCCAGGCATATTGTACATTAAGTAGAACAACAAAGCACAACTCAAATATACATGACATGAGGGAGCTGGGATTTCAACCCAGCAGGTCAACACTATTTCTGCCATGAAGCTTCATCAAAGCCTTTTTCTGTGTTGTGTTGAAATTGTGTTCTCTGTGCATCATCATATGCGTTGACCTTATATGCCCTTAAGTCTGGAGAAACTGGAAAAAAAAAGTCCAGGGCAAAGTGATCTTAATATAGCCATGTTTAACGCGGGTAAATATTTTCTTCACTTCATCTGGCATTACCAGAATCAAAGCGTGCTTTAGACAGGAGAGAACCAATTTGCTAAAAGATTTAAAAGGAGGAAAAGGTTGGACCTTCCTTTTAAAAAAAAAAAGTGGTAAAAAAAAAGATTTGGAACAATTCTAAGCAGCGTGAAGCAAGAGAGTGTACAGAAGTCTCAATGCAAACCTTGTTCCCCAGCAGACCACGTTGGAGAGAGACGAGAGGTTGAGAAGGGGGTGGGGAGGGGATATTGAAGAAAGGTTAGCCTGGAGGAACAAGACTCCTTTCTCCCCCCCTCCCCCTCCACCCCTTGACCCTCCCATGTGACAAGTTGAGCCAACAAGTGCTCTATTCAGCCAGGCAGCCAGGGGAAATGACTGCGAAGCCGAGTGCTGCCTAATGAAAGTAGAGACGCTGGTTATTATTATTGTCCTCATCATCCTCGCCGTAGCTGTAATGCTGGTCAGATCTCCGTCTGGGTCTGTGCTTTAAGTGTTCATGGATGTTGTATAAAAACGCTCAATCCACGGAGAAATGCACACAACCCTATATTCAGAAACTGCGCCTTTAAACGAAACGTCAGGACTTGATTCGATGGCACTACTATACTAAACATACATGGAAAGTGCCGATACAATCACGTTACAGTCATTCCCTGGTTGCAATAAAAGTGCAGATACTGAAGACCCGGAAACACTGACCAATGAGATCACACTGGGCTTTTTTCGTGAGGGGGGCTTAAAGAGACAGAGCGTTTAAAAGTAAAAACAAGTATACTCAGACGGACAGAGTGAGAAAAATAATGTGTTTTTTCAACATTAAAGCATGTAAACTTGTTCTCGTAGAACCCCTTTTAACCTAAAATGAGCATAAAATGGGCCCTTTAAGTGTTATTCTTACATCAGAGTCATCTGCAGTATAATGTGGCAGTGTAATCCATCTATGGGCGTCTGCTTCTACCCATCCAGTGACTGCTGTCAGACAGGAGTGGGAGATGATGTCTCCGCTTGTTTATAGGGATTCAGTTTACCTTAGCCTGATTGTGTTTGTTTGTGGCTCGCTTGTGTGACTTCTGGACTCGGTGGCACCGTTGTTTTTTCTTGTTGGACTGAACAAACAGTTCTCTGCTCAGCTAAACGACCGTAATGGTCTTGGCATTTGTCTGCAGTTCTTTTTTAGTGTTCCTTGGTGCCGGTCCAGATTGCATCACAGGGCAGGTCACCCACACACACACACACTAACACACACACACACACACACACACACACACGCACACACGCACACACGCACACACGCACACACACGCACGCAGACTGATGTGATGTTTACCGTAGAGGGCATTCACACATGATGGCCTATTTTACAGCATGCATTTCTTTTGAACAATGGGAACCAGAAATCATGTGCGGTATACACTGTGGCGTAGTTATAAGCTTGTTTTAGCCACAAGCATAATAGTTTGATGGTCTACATTCACTCTGTTTGTTTTTTTTTTCACATAATGCACATTGGTCACTTCTTGCTTATAACTTCTTTGTGTCTGTTCTTTTTTGGTTTTCTTTCCTCATCAACAGTCCAATAAAGTCCCAGTGGTGCAGCATGCCCACCATGTCCACCCACTGACACCCCTCATCACCTACAGCAATGAACACTTCTCCCCAGGCACGCCACCATCACACCTCTCCCCAGAGATCCTCGACCCAAAGACAGGTAATGTCTCACTGATGGACATTGATTCACTTCACTGCACATTGTAGATCTTACAGCCATATTCGACATAAAATCTGTCTGTAATCTTGACAGGTGGCTTTAAAAATAAAAGTTTTTTTCAGAGGCTTTAGTCAGCTTAAATTCAGACCACTTGTCAAGTATTGAAACATCCACAGAAACCAGGCAGCAGGCGCTCTAATGTGCACAAACGAACGCACGCTAATGAGCCGGACAGGCTCGTGAAGTTTGAAAAGGAAACTGCGTGTGACACATTTTGGAGCAAACTTTTCTGTTTGGAACGTACCGAGCAAGTTTCTATGGACTTTTCTTCCACCTTGAAAACCGGTGGAAACTACTGGAATCACCAAAGTGAATTCATCACAGCTGCTACAGCATACTCTGTGATGGATGAAACTTCAAACCTAGAGCATGGAGTATCAAGAGTGTGGCAAAGATGATTTTTTAACTGCGTTTTAAAAGCCAGTTTCTTCTGTCTGTGGCACCTGCAGGTATTCCGCGGACACCTCATCCGTCAGAGCTCTCTCCGTACTACCCCCTGTCTCCTGGGGCTGTTGGTTCCATCGCACACCCTCTGGGCTGGCTCATGCCACAGTAAGTCACTTTTATTTTGAGCTTTTGTTCTTAGTTACAAATTGCACCGCAATTACAGTGCTGATGGATAGCCACTTATGGCGAGTTAAGATTTTGGAAAGCACAACAAATTGTTTGATTGGGTCACAATGCAAAAAGAAAAAAATTAGCTTTGGCGATTTTTGTTTTGTGCTCTGTTGTCTAAGTACAGGTGCACCATATCAGCACAAAAAAACTCAAACATTTGAGTTCACCGGGAGGAATTTATGAACATTTATGGGTTTTGCTAAGGCTCTCGTAATCAATTGCAACGGTGCTGTTCCACAAGCAGGGGATTTGAGTTGATGAGTAGAGGATTAGTGCTGGTGGGTTAGCTGTCAGCTGTGTTTGATCCACCTCACACTGGAGCTTTTCGCTAACTCTGTCTCCCCCTGTCTCCCTCTGTCTCTCAGGCAGGGCCAGCCCATGTACTCCATCCCTCCGGGGGGATTCCGTCATCCCTATCCAGCGCTAGCAATGAATGCATCCATGTCCAGGTGAGCGGATCATGTTCAGCAACACCCCAACCTTCCCAAGGGGCGACATCTAATATCTGCTGCTTCTATGACATGCTGCAATTACATTTCTCCTGCTTTCTTGTCCAGCCATTTTAAACACTAGGAACAAGAAATGGCTGATTTGCACTTTTAAACTTCCATTGTTAAACTGTTATGGCAACATTTTACAGAAATGGCATGGATCTTATTTTGAATCACATGCTTTTGACAAAATTGTCAGATCACATACAGGCAGCAGTGTCAGGACTACAAAGGGATGTGAGGTCTAAGTCGATTGCAGACAAGTTCAGCTTCTTAAATAGTGTGAAGGCTTTATTGGCATTCAGTACTCCCTCTCCTGTCTTTTCTCTCTGAGCTAAACTTCTGTGGTCAGGCCAATGCACTGAGCCACTGAACAACACACACACACACATACCGTAGAGATGAAAGGGCTGAGAATCGATCACGACAAATCAAAGCTCATCTGAAAGTACTCGTCCAATCAGACTAAACTCCCTGACCCTCTTTCAAAATTGGAAAGATTTGTAGCGAGCCTTCCGGTGTAAGTATGAGATGAAACGTTCAGAAAGGTCTCTGTGATCAATAGGATGTGTAACTTTGTCCTGAGATGGACTCGCAACAATCACAACACACCCCAGAGACGTTTTTACACTTTTTAAAGCGTCAGATTTAGTGCATGCCAAATACTGCACCGATCACACAATTTCAACTTTAATATCAATGTGGAATGGGCTGTATTTTTAAATGAATAAAATATAACTTTCAAATTGTGATTATGGGGTTAAAAAAACAAGTAAGAATTAAATTAGTACAACATACTATAGGTTACATAAATATGACATGTCGCATTGCTCATCTCAAAATGTGGATCTTGTCTGCATGCCATCACTTGGAGCAGCATTGAGTTACTCATCAGGGACTAAATGGGATGTTTACAGTTTTAGTCTGTAAAGGTTTATTACCGAGGGAATGATATGGCACCTCCTTGTTTATACAGCATGAATTATTGAGTGGTTCAAAGGAAAAAGCGGAAAATAAAGCAAAATATGAATTCTTAAAGGGGAACTGCTCGAATTTTCAAAATCCCTACGTTATTCCTATGGTCTGAGAATCTAAGAGTCTAAAAATAAACATGAACAACTCTCTCCCAAATCTCCCAGAAATGTTGTGATGTCATGAAGTATAAAGTGTGGAGCTGCTTCATAGACAATGCATTTAAACGATGTGTTATAGATGAGACTGAGAGCACACAGGTGGACGTTCTGATATGGATATATTTTATGTTTCATTTGGCTGTGAAAATGAAAACAAACATAATCAATCTCCCATTCATTGTCTATGGAGCAGCTCCACACTCTATACACAATGACATCACTTATCAGCTCATGTCAAATATTGGTTTCTTAGGCCGTAAAAACAACATATTGGAATTCTTAATTTAGGTGGTGTTCCCCTTTAATAACAAATATTTTATTAGACTTCATGTATTTACAGGATTCTTTCCCCTTAAGGTCAGATTTTATATTCAGTCAAATGGTAAATATTGAATGAGGAGTCAAAACAAGCTTGGAACTATCTTTCTGTGTGAGCATTTGATGGTTAGAACCAGTTCAAAAAGCCACTGGGTATACATTAACACTGGGTTGGTCAATTACTGAGTGTAAAGGACTGCACATACAAGGCTATACTGAGCTGTCATGCCAGCTTGTGTGACTACGTTAAAATAATTAAAACAGATGAATTTTCCAAACTAACATTACATAGAGTGCGTGATAGAGGGATATGGAGCTTAATTTCCCTCCTTCATTACAATGCTCCATTGTATTCACAATTGGAAATAAAGAGAAGCACTTTTGTAAAGGTGTTCTGTGTGGACGGCTGTCAGAAAGCTCTCTGGAACGTGGTGAGGAAAGTGGTTTCAGGTGTCATGGCCATGCTGTCACCATGGTAACAACACACTCCACTTTTCTCCAGCCTGTGCTGAATAAAAGGGCTTTTGAAAAAGTCTTTATTTGAACAAAAAGCAAGCATGTTACTCATTGTGTGTATGAATTTAGTCTAGACGAACACAGTGGGCACAGTCAATTTCACCCGGCGGTAGGAATTGGCGATATGAAGAACAATCTCATATCATGTCATCGGTCATTTCATATCCCGATAATTAATATATATCACAATAAAGCACATTTAAAAAAAATTTTTTTTTAAATTTGGTATATATTTTTATTTCTTAATGTAGACTATCAATAAAGACGATCTGTAAAAGTTGTTTTCCCAGTACATTCTATTCATTATTTTGAATTACCCTGTGAATGTAGTAAACCCTCTCATCTTGGGCGGCGAGCCCCTGACACAGGATAGCTGCGGCCTCTATCGGAGTCACACACGAAGCGTGTATGTTTAATGAAGAGAGAAACACAGTATATGGCCGTGCATCTATGATCATAACGCATGGAGTGACTGCTTTTAGATTTACACACCCCTCAGCCTATACTATGCATGATTTATGACACCACAAAATAAACGATAGAGCAAAATATAAAACAATAGAGACGTTTTTCTATCATCATGTGATACATATCGCCATATCACACAGCCCTACCCGGAGGGTACAGCAGGGCATTTATGTGTCAAGTTAGAGGATCCTTTTCTCATTAGGGTTAACAGAAGTCGGTTGTTAAACCCGACTGTTCAAATGTTGCCTTTTGTTGCCCTCACAGTTTGGTGTCCAGCCGTTTCTCCCCTCACATGGTGACTCCTCCTCCGCACAGCCTCCACCAGACTGGCATTCCCCACCCAGCCATCGTCTCCCCTGCTATCAAACAGGAGCCCAGTGACATGAGCCCCTCGATGCATGCGTAAGAACATTTTGTGTTTTAAATGTATCAGAACCTGTTTTAGCTGCCGCACAATATTTCCCCTTGTTTGCCCTAATTCACCAGCACCTCTCCACCATTCACGGTTTATTAACAGCATTTTTTTCATGTTTCGGATTAGCAGGAAATCCCCAGTTCCTCCCAAGAAAGAAGAGGACAAGAGGCCTCATATCAAGAAACCTCTGAATGCTTTCATGCTGTATATGAAGGAGATGAGAGCCAAAGTAGTGGCAGAGTGCACTCTGAAAGAGAGCGCTGCCATCAACCAGATCCTTGGAAGACGGGTAAGTAGCACAGACACAGATGTGCATTGGAGTTTGTAAATATATATGTGTGTGTGTGTGTGTGTGTGTGTGTGTGTGTGTGTGTGTGTGTGTGTGTGTGCGTGTGTGTGTGTGTGTGTGTGCGTTTAGCAATCCTTTGATATCTCCTGTCTTTGTCCACAGTGGCATTCCCTGTCGAGAGAGGAACAAGCCAAATACTATGAGCTGGCCAGGAAAGAGAGGCAACTGCACTCCCAGCTCTATCCAGGGTGGTCAGCACGAGATAACTATGTGAGTAGCACATTTCCAGGATCAGTTTTTATATTAAATGTGCCACATTGTAAAAAGTAAAATACCATGTCTTAGGTTGTACGTAAATACTGTGAAAGTATCAAACTCCACAGAGAAATGCACACAGCCTGTATTCAGAAACTGTGTCTTTAAATGAACCGTCTTCTGTATGTTTGTGATGTCACAACTATACTTTATATAAGTAGGAAATGCTGCTACAGTGTCGGTTTTTATACGTAAACTGTATATTTATACATGTACGCCAAGAGTGCAAGTGCGGAAGATCTGGAAGGGCTGACCAATAAGATCACACTCGGAAGGGGGGCTTAAAAAGTCAGGTGCTGAAACTGAGCATTTCAGACAGAAGGTGAATACAGGTATATTCAGACAAACAGTATGAGATATTACTATATATTTTTTAAACATTAAAGGATGGAAACATGCTCTAGTAGAAACCCAAAGCTCAAGTATGAACCTAAAAATAAGAATACGAGACCCTCCAAGTGAGCTTTTTTCCTTGGTGTATCACTTCATTATAGTAATCACACTTCTGTTCTTATAAACCAAAGTCGTTGAGGTGGTTTACTTAAACACTTTACTAACAGCATTGTTTGACCTTTGCAGGGAAAGCGGAAAAAGAGGAAGAGAGACAACAAACCTGACTCAAAACCAGAAGGTAAGGGGCCTCTGTTTAGATTTGTCATTCACAAACTGGGGAAAGAAGAGGCTTCATTTTTCTCTCTTGCAAAGCTAACGTGCAACCTTTGCGACACTGCACCTTTATTCTGTTATTTTTGTCGACCTTTTTTGCCTGTATTCTCCTCTTCACTAACCCTTACTAACTTCTTTCCCTGCTTCTATACTTTGACAAGCAGCTTATGAGGTTCAGTGCTAATAGTGGCAGGTATGTCTGCTGTTGTGCAACCAAATGACCACCATTATTAAGCCAAAATAAGTGCTAACTTTCCACACTTCAGTGCACATTTTGACGTAGTGTGTCGTGTTCTTTTTTGCATCACAAATGCACGCCATCTGAATATGTTTAACATCCTGTTTCACTCTCCCCTTGGCAACATGTTTTCAATTTGATTTGAAACTTATCGTGTTTCACAGCTTTCACTGCCATCATCTTGACTGTTGTGATAGTCACCCGTTCACTTCTGTCACCGGCAGCATTGAGGGACATGAACCAGATTTGAAGCCAGCAGCAGATCCATAATTCAGCATCCTCACTTCTCCTTTGTTTTTCACCCCAGACTTCTCGATAAGAAACAAGAAGCAGTGCGTGCAGTACCTGCCCACGGAGAAGATGTGCGACAGCCCGGCGTCGTCCCACGGCAGCATGTTGGACTCGCCGGCCACTCCCTCTGCAGCCTTGGCCTCCCCTGCTGCTCCTGCCGCCACTCACTCCGAGCAGGCCCAGCCGTTATCGCTCACCACCAAACCAGAGGGACGCATGCACCACCACTTCTCCCTAGCCGGGAAGGCTTCTGGATCCACATCTTCTTCTTCCTCCTCTTCCTCCTCCACCTCTCATACCCACCTCTCCATCCCAATTGGTACTTCAGGTAGCCAGTCGACCACACCCATCCTCACCCGGCCAATCCCCTTCACCTCTCTGCACCCCTCCATGCTTTCTCCCCCTTCTCCTTTCCATCAGGCAGCCCTTCACTCCCATCATGCCCTGTTCCAGTCGCAGCCCCTCTCCTTGGTTACCAAACCCACTGAATGAATCTGCAAAGGCAATTTTCTCCCATTTATTGTGCTGTACATTGCTTTTCTTTAAAATAGGTATTAGAACATCTTTTTTTCTAAATAATGAAAAGGAAGAAATATTATTGGTCAATATTTGACCGTCTCCTTTTCTACATCTCTCAATGAAAACAAAATGTATTTTTTGTAAAGTTTACTGCAGAACTGGTTTCTTTTTTTGATGCATTTATCCAATGAACCTCTTGTATAAAAGAACCAATGTACATAAAGTTTCTTTATAAAAACAAAAAGGAACAAAAACATGTTTTCTTTTTAGCCAAATCCTGATTATTAATGTTAGTATTAAGTTTAAGTCATAGTACTGGCCAATAATTGCAGCCCCCTTATCAATTCACGAGTGTGTGCCCCTTCTTTGACATGTTAAAATAAACATTTGAAATTGTTTCTTAAAAGAAATGTCTCTTTTTGTCTTTTCACATTCTGTCAGCCCATGTTTTTGTCATCTAATAAAGAGAGGTTTCTTTAACAAGGTAATGTGGTTTGGATTCATATTCTCACGCTAGTGACCACAGTGCATAACAAGTCGATAACTGCCTTTTGAAAGTGTAACAAGTGTAGATTTAATGAGCGGTTTCATTTTATTACAGCCACTCTGAAATTGGATAAAAATCCATAACACACCTGCCACTTTTTTTAGTCTTGCATTCAGAATAGAACATCTTCATAAAAACCTAGCTGAGTGGCAGCAAGTTTAATGTTTAATAAAGCAGAATTAGGCTAACCACACTGGAAAATGAGTGCTTGAACCATGGTAACAAAATCTGAAGCCCAGAGTAAATACAGAATAAAAAAATAATAGGCATCTGCTCCTTCTTGGAATATAGAATCCCACAACAATGACAAAAGCAGGTCAGCTCCATCCCAGCACGCCGAAGCCTGCTCAGGTTCCCTGTTTCTCTTGCACTTTTACTGCATCTTTATTCACCGTTTGGCAAGCTGCTTAGGCTTTAATTAACTCAGAGGTAATGGGATGGAGCCCTGGGGACCTCATTAGGCATTTCAATTAGTGAAAAATACACAAGGTAGGTTACAGTTTTTGGTGGCTTTGGGGATGAGGAGTAGTGCCAGGGATGGACCAATTACGTGGGAGCAAGGGGGAGCGAAGGGGGGACTGGCCTGGACGAGCCCACCGATGCCTCTCTCCCTACCTACTGACTTGGAAACACACCCACAGGGAGAGCTACAGAACCGAAATAAGTTACTTTTCAACGATATTTGAGCTGATTGGAACATTAAGTTTGTGCATTTTACCGATAAAGATGCTTTTTCAAAGAGTAGATAGCACGGTCAGGCACATCGGACCAAAAGAGCAGTCTGGTTTAATTGATTTTAATCTTAGGTTCCACAAAAACGTTGACAAAATGATCTCTCTTCTAAAACAGGTTTCTAAAACTAGACAGATAGACTGGGGATGTCACATGTTTTTAAAGCTAAAGTGTCACCACTTTAAACTTTTGTGAGATTGGCCAGGGTTCTCATGATAAAGGGTTTAGAGGCACCAAACTGTCAAGACACCCCCGCTTGTTTTTTAAGCAACCATTAGCCATTATAAATCTATGCTTATTTGCCATTCTATCTTACATCATTCCAAGCACAAACCACACAGTCTCTGGTGCAATGCCTGCCTGCTCTGAGCCACTTCACCGATCCGTCAGTGAAATTACAGGTAATGAGTTGTCGGAACAGCCAGCAAATCTGTCTCCTCAAGGCTATAAATCCAGTGCAATGTTCAATCCTCCTAAGACAGTGCCCTTATTATGAAACTCAGCCCCCAAGTGAATGACTTCAAATGTGCTGGTTATATAGGTTGTTCCTCTTTTGAATACATTTCCCTGCTTGCGCCTGTTTTGTTTTTGTTTTTCTTGCTGTTGTTGTTTAAGGAAACCCCATGAAATCTATTCAAACATTACAACACAGTTTGATGGATGAAATTTAATATATGACACATGACAAAGTAGGATGTTAAAGCATAAGCGCTTTGCTTAGTTTTAAAATACAATATCAGAAATAGAATAAAAGGCACATATTATCTTAAAGTTCCCATGCTCCCCTCAAAATGTAACACGCCACTGTTTATCTCTAATAAGGTATCTGGTTGCTGCTCCACTCAACATCTGCCATGTAAGCACGAGGTCAGATTTAATACATGTTAATTTTTGCTCATTAAATTCTTCCAATCTCTTGCCAAGGTTCTTTTTTGGGCCTTCCTTTGATCTTGAATTTATTCCAGGTTAACCCTTTGATAGTTCACACATGTGGTAATATCGCGCACAGAGCTGTCATTGGATAAGTCTCTAAAATCGCTAAAAGAATAAATAATAACGCACACCTGACAGCACCGTTTAGTATAAAAGCGCACAATAACAATGGGACTGACCTTGATGAATTCATTTTGTTGTGCTCTTCAGATTAACAAGTAACTAATGAGAAAAGGGCTGATCCTGTAGCGTTCCATTGACTCGTGACCTTATTTTCCCATTAATAACAGGATACTGTTTGCTTGGCATGTGGTTTCCCAAAGTGATATTAATTGATCGCTTCTATAACATTCACTGAGCTTAGCAACACTCAGCTGGTGCCTTTGTGAAGATAGGTATAGCTGGCTGTGAGCTTAAGAACCTCCTTAATGTATTATTCATACCCGTTTGACCTTAAAGATGGAAATGCAAATGGGTGTCAAGAATGAGAGGGATCATCGGACTTTTCAAATGTCAAATAGCCTGCTAGTTAAGACATATTCATTACAAGAACCCACAGTTCCCCAACACCCAGCTGAGATGTAAAACACCTCCAATTAACATTTTGATGATTATCTCATCTCTGAAGAGTCTACACACCTTCAATCCTAATCCCTATAATATTGTTACATATGACTTGTGCTCTGCTGTAGAGTTAAGTGACTTTATAGTAATTATTTTATTTAGTGGTGTTTTACCCTCGAGAATAAATACTATGCTTAAAAGTTATAATATGCTTTTATAATGGGTCAAAAGTTTCTGCAAACCTACACAATTACAAAAGTTGCACTGTATATCAACACTGCCATCTGCTGATAAGGTCAAATACCTACACCACCACCTCATGTGGAGTAAATATCCCCATCATATGAGGCAAGGCAAGGCAAGGCAAGGCAAATTTATTTGTATAGTGTATTTCATACACAGGGCAACTCAATGTGCTTTACATGATCAAAAGGTGCAGCAGAACATTAAAAAACATAATAAAAATAAATAAATAATGAATATAAAATATATATAATGAATAAAAACATTCAAATTATTCAGAAATAAAAACATTCAAATTATTCAGAAATGAAAACGTTCAAATAATTCAGAAATAAAAACATTTAAATTCAAAAATGTAAATAAAAACATTTAAATTCATCCATAGAAACATTTGAAATAAACTTCATCAACATGACCAAAAATCAACCTGTCAGAACATTAAAATTCAGGAATACACACCTAACCTGTCGGTGGCAGTCATAACACAAATGTTATCTCATTATCTCCTCATGTTGTCACTTGTTACAAATAATGATAATAATAATAATAATAACAACATGTAATTCTTCATCAGAACTCTCTTTCCTTTACAGGTCAGAGTAGGCTTCAGTCGTGTGTACTTGAATCTGTATCGGGTCTAAATATTTTAGTCTCCCTTTGTTACCACATGTCCCATTCAAGTAAAGTAAAAGGTAGATGACAGTTTTTTTAAGCATTAAGGAACACCCTTTACATCCCCTTAGATGTTATAAACAGCATTTATTCATGACACAGCTGTGCGTACAGCTGGTTCAGTGGCCACTGGGCATCAAAAAGTTTATCTTTAAGTGTTACTCCCAACCCAATAACATTGGGTATCATGACTGCAGCACTGACTACAAATGTTATACTATTAGACTGTAGCTTTTCTAGTACTTTTTATATAGTGGCAAGATTTGAGGCTTGACAATCGTAACTAAACAGATGATCTCTTGTTGCTAAACTGGTGGATCAGGGGTTTTGGGGATAAGGGAGTCCACCTGATTGGAGCGACTGTTTGTGAAGGTGGATTTAATCGTTTTTTTGTCACATTATGACGTGAGAGCTTTCCCACTAAGCTGAATCAGAACATATGGCTGTGATGAATGACACTGAATGTGGGCATTTGACTTCAACTTGAAACTGTCTCGTGTATCAACTTCAATTAAAATCAGTTTCAAATTAGTTTAAAGCACAAATGTACAATTTATTCCAACAACCAACCAAACATGAAGTTTCCTTTCACTTAACAAGACTTTTCTTTTCCCAGTAAGTACAAGCAACTTTTTTTTTTTACCCAGCATACATCTACCTGCTCATCCCATTGTTCTCAGTGAAACATCACACGCGTTGACAGAACAGAAAGGTGTGGTGAATTGACAGTGTCTTGCCTTAAGCAAGCAAACATATAGGCCGTGTGAAGGCAAACAAAGAAAGATTAAAGTTCTTGTGTGTTGTGTAAGGCAGATGGAATGGGAAATATGGTAACTATACGAATACAGGTAATAAAAGAGAAGAGAGCACAAAAAAAGCTGCATTAGTTCTTCTATCTGAGCTGGCTGAACCAGTCACTGCCTCTGTAATATCACCACTTAACCTTTAGGTGGCAGTAAACCACACTGCACACTGCACACTGCTGTGTTTCCCTCTGCAGAAGGACACACTTGTTTCTACCTTTTATCTATGGTTTGTTGTACCGAGCGTGGGTCGATGTATTATTACCAAAGCTATGCCATAATGGATGCATTATAATACCATGCGTGGGACTGGAGCTGCGCTGTTTGAGGGTTACAGCGGATGGCGTAGTAATAAAGTCATGGTTTCCGCTCAGGTGCCCTTCGGTTGCTCAGTCTCTAACAAAGCGTTTTCGGGAACGCTCAAATGAATGGCGGATGTATACGTGTCTTTATGTTTCATATAGGCCGCCTCAGTGAAATGAGTAAACCACCCCCAGGGTTCTATGCTATGATAGCGAACCTCTCTCGGCAGAGCAGACTCTACTGCGCAGGTGTCATACGCAGGGTTGCCAGGTTTGTGACAAAAGCTACAAAAGTAGCCCAAAGTCCAAGACTTATTGGAGCTCCCTCTTCAATGATACAAACTGGAGTAGAGCTTGGCTTGTCCCATTTTAATTGATCATTTCTAACAAAATTGGTATTACATCTCAAGATATTACATAACATATATCCTACTAATGCATGCATATCCAAATTTTCTGACATTTTTGAGAGTTGTTCCTTGAAAAAGTTAATATATAATATAATATGCCACTGCCAAAACACTGTCTTTTAAGTCCGATAGCAATGCCATCATTTCCAAGTGTATAGAAATATCTATAAAGTAAGACCATAAATTAGTTTAGTGTGCAAGCATTATATAGTATATTTGTTTCACCTTAGATCCTAACATGGCCTCATGAAATATGATACAGTATATTATCATAGATAAATTATGCTTTGTGGTTTCACTGATTCAGAATGACAGACAGACAGACAGACATACAGATAGATAGATAGAGAGATAGATAGATAGATAGATAGATAGAGAGATAGAGAGATAGAGAGAAAGATAGATATACAGATAGATAGATAGATAGATAGATGGACAGATAGATAGATGGATAGAGATATAGATAAATATACAGATAGATAGATAGATAGATGAATAGATATACAGAGAGAGAGATAGATAGATAGATATACAGATAGATAAAGAAATAGATAGATATACAGACAGATAGATAGATAGATAGATAGATAGATAGATAGATAGATAGATAGATAGATAGAGAGAGAGATAAATATACAGATAGATAGATAGATAGATAGATAGATAGATAAAGAAATGGATAGAGACAGCCAGCCAGCCAGCCAGCCAGCCAGCCAGACAGACAGACAGACAGATAGATAGATAGATAGATAGATAGATAGATAGATAGATAGACTGATAGAAATATAGATTTTGTATACACAAGCACAGCATTTCAGTTAAAATATGGGCTTATAAATATTGCATCCGAAATTCGTCTCTTGGCTAATTAACCCAACCATTTCCAAAGTAGCCCATTTCAGCGGACCTGGCAACCATGTGTTGTACCCCAGTGATGTGACGCGTCATGGCGCTGTGTACACGGAAGCAGTAACAGGACTTGTCAAAACCTCCAACCTGTCGAGCTGCATTTGTCAACGCGGATTGTCTTGTGAGCTCCCAGGAGACAGGTTAAACCCATTAGGTGTGTGTGTTTTAATTGCCGTGGAGACACAATGAGGACGACTTCCCTGATACTCACGACATTTCTGTGTTTCTGCTCGGTCAGAGGTGAGTGGAGTGGAGTGGAGTTTCGTGTTTCTGTTTCTGGTCATGTCTTCAGAGAAATGTTTGATCCCCCGTTAAGTCAATCACTGAATGGCCTGTTGCTATTTCACAAAGTAGCACGTGTTCTCCCGCAGAGAAGATGAGCTCATCACAGACGACGGGCTCTGAACAATCAGTGTGTGGCTGGATGGGAATCTCAGCAGTGTATTGGGTATTTTGTTAAGTTATTGGAAATATAACATGTCCCTGCTGTTTCCTAAACAAGTAGGCTTTACTAGTGTCTCCAAAGAAAAAGACTTAGTGTTGAATTCTGAATTTCAGACAAGCAAGGAGACCTTTGGAGACCGAGCTTCTTTACTGCACTGTATCTCGTGGTGTCAGGATAAGTAAACCCTGTTTTTATAAAACATAGGTCTACGTTTTGTTCACTGGGACAATTGACTGTTTCTATTACATATTACAATTACATACAACAAATTGTATCACGTTACACAGAAGACCAAAGCTGATATTTGTACTGGCTGGTTGCTGTGTACACGGAGCAGCCGGATTTCTGTTTCTGTTAAAGGACCTTGAACGCCGCCACACCCCCATACCACATCTACTGGTTTATGAACCATGTTCCCAACAGACCACATAGTGTACAAGCTTAATTATGCACCCAGACAACCAGTAAGGCCTGCTCTTCTCCTGAAAGGTTGAATATGGAGAATGAGCATTTACCGCCATCTAGTGTCTCAAGATCGTAGTCGCAACAACCAAAAATAATTATAAATATAATAAAAAGCACCCAGGTTGCTAGGTTCTTCAGACCCAGTCCTTCAGCCTACGGGAGACCGGAGTCTGTTTGAACCCGTCCCCTCTGGCAAATCGCACCTTAAAATAAGTATTGCAGAAGAGTTTGACTGACAGACTTCCAGCTAAGTAAACATGAAAGTTAGCTTACCCATCAAGGAGAAACGTAGCCCTTTCAGCGTGCGTATTAATGCCATTGAACTCCTTTATCTCAGTCCATGGAGTGAATGCTTGGCCTATACTGACTCTGGTTTTTGCCTGTCTCTGGTCACTCAGCTGTTGGGACAAATAACAAAGCAGCTGCAGGATTGGCAAACTCCATTTCACCCAGTGCAAGCCTACAGTAGCTGCACCAAACAACAGACAACCCTGGGAATTCCGTCCACTTAAAGTCATTGTAAAACCCATCAAATTTTTTTTTTAAATATTAATTCACACTAAATATATTTTTTTAATGCAAAAGCAATAATTTCATTCTGTACCTCTCAAAATGCCCCATGGGTATATTATTTTCTTTAAAAATATAGCTTTTAATAAAGATTCTACATATTCAACTTCTACCTAGCCTTAAATGTTATTTAGTTTGTTTTAACTTAAGGTATGAAAACAATATAAACCAAAAATACTAAAGCCTTTAAAACTAAAGTTTGACATGGCCTCTCTACCTGACATGACCATAAGATGAGCAATTAATGCAGGAATAACCCTGATAGTGAAATTTCCCTAAAAAGATTTCAGATATATTCTTACCAAGACTGGGACAGTTCTCTCTGCTTTGCCTGGTACGCAATCCAGGTTTGATAAGTAGGTCTGTGAATAAGGGCTGAGCGATATGGACAGAATCTGCTATCCCAATATAAGTAACTTCATATCACTAAATGCACCGTCTATATGAAATGGTACAACATAGTAAAGCCTGTTTTTGTATCCTCCTGTGTGAATTAAATGCTAGACAAATTCAAAGTTATCAGCATTTTCTCATTTTATTAATAACTTAAGTGCAAAATAAACATAATGCTCAAGGATCAGGACGTTAAGCTATGATGAAAATATTGCTGCAACGCTGTTACAGTCTTTCAAAACACTCTTTTTAATAAACTCCAGGTTCACCAACTACATTGTTGGTGCTTTGGTTAATGTGTGAGGGCTCTTATCATGCTACTGCAGAGGTTTGGTGTCATTTGGAGCAGTATTAGTTTTAATGTGTTCAACCTGCCGCCCCTAGCTAATCCGTGTTAGCCGCATTTGGTTGTTAGCGGCTGTTAGCTTCTGTCCCGGATATCTCCGTTAGTAGTTCGTACACGAAAAAATTTAGTGTATTTGCCTAAAAAGAGCCTGGGATGATTTTACACCGGAATTTCACTTAAAGATGTCAAAATAGGGCGTATCACTCTTCTATGGTTTGACAAATCACCTCAGAAAAAGCAAAAAATTAGAATTAATTGTTTTTTCTTGCTCAGCCTGTACACCAAAATTTTTCTCATATTTCCATGTCAGTTTCGAGTGTGTGTAGGCTGCTTCCTCGACCTTAATGTTCTGGCCTTTATTCTTTTTACAGCATGTTTAATCATCTAAATACATCTTCTCATCTTATTAAATCAAGCAGGGGAAGCTGACAAAAAAGACAGTGGGCATTATTAACAAGGTGGGACAGAGCAGAGCAGTTGCGGTCACTAATATTCAAATATTTGAAGTTGAAACAAAGATAAAAAAATAATAATGGGGACAAGCAAGCAGACGTGTCTACGTCACCAATACAGAGTTCAAAGAAGCACAATGGCAGCATTCACAGCATTTATTATTGTATGACATTGTATTTTCTCGATTGTTCTGTTATTGCCACCATGCCGACAGTCTGCCGGTTAAAACACTAATTGTATTGTATTTTCTGTTTTTTTTTCTACAGGGGCTCCAGCATCAGAGCCCCCAGGGCTCCTTTCTGTCTTAGCTTCAACCAATAGGGAGCAAAGCAAACCAGACGATCCAGTTAGCGATGCCAATTCACCGCCAGGATCCAGTGACGTAGTGAAACAAGACGTAGCTGTTAAAACTGGACCGGAAGATGAACATGGGCAAAAAGGCGTCGATGACAAAGCAACCGAGGCTGCGGCGGCAGGGGACGCTGGTAAAAAGCCTACAGAAAAGCCTACAGAGGGCAAAGCACTAGATCAGACTGAACCATCATCCGATGAAGTCAAAAAAGACCAGGGGGAAACTGGCGCGGTAGCGGATAAAACAAGCGGAAAAAATCCAGAAATGACACAAAGTCAAGTCAGTCATGCGGATGAGATCGGTATTAAAGCAACTATGGTGAAGAATCAGCAGCCTGGAGACACACCAACAGCCGGCCTAGTAGATGCAAGAGTAGAAACCAAGACTCCTGCTCTCAAAAATGGAGGGCAGACTGCAGAGTCAGGAGGCACAGACAAGGATCCAGAATCGAAGGCCCCCAAGGATCAGTCAGAAGAAGATAAAGCCCAGAAAGAAGACATGACAGAAGGAGACCATAGCAAGTACAGTACTGAGGACAAACCAGAAGAAGAAGAAGGTGACAAGAAGGACAAACCAAAAGGACAGGACACCAATGAGGACAAACCAGACGGAGAGGACACCAGTGAGAACAAACCAGGAGGAGAGGGCGACACGATTGACAAACCAGAAGGAGAGGACACCAATGAGGACAAACCAGACGGACAGGACACCAATGAGGACAAACCAGAAAAAGAGGACACAAACCCGGACAAACCAGAACGAGAGGGCGGCAAATATATAGAACCATTGGAGAATGTTCCGTATAACCCATCTGGTATAAAGGATGAGGCAGAAAGCAGTCATTTCTTTGCCTACCTTGTCTCTACAGCTGTGCTAGTAGCAGTGCTTTACATCACTTACCACAACAAGCGCAAGGTACTTGGCCTTTATCTCTCAATCAGACATCTTTGAGGCATACATCCTGTTTTCCACTGACCCAGGTTTTAGTCGCAAACGTTGCATGCACGTCAGCCATTTCTGTCTGTGCATTCTTGCTCATGTGGTAGATATTTCATGGCCCAAACAACCACATAAAGTCTGAGAGGAACAATCCTAAAGGTCCCATGTTGCAGTGAGATTTCCATGTCCTGTTTTGTTCCGGCTCGCCATATGCACGGCGCTGGGATAAAAGCTGACGTACTTTTTACGCGCCAGATGTCAGGCCCCTTCCGCTATCTCTGCAATCTTTTTTGGGGCAACGTTGACTTAGGGCAGCCCAAGCGAATGTGATTGGTTCAAAGAATGATTAGCCTTGTAGCAACATCATACTCTACAGTGCTGTGGATATATGTTTAGCAGAGTATGTCTTGTTTGATTATAAAGCAGGTTGAGGAGTGACAGTTAAAGAGAAAAATAAATACAGTTAAAGTATCAAATTGCTCAATCAACAGAACAATGCAAACAGCCTGTATTCAGAAACTGTGACTTTAAATGAGGACTTCTGAATGGTTGTGATGTCACGACTATACTATGTTTAAGTAGAAAGTTCCACTACAGTGCTGTTAGTCATTACTTGGTTGTGATACTGGTGCAGAGACATCGAGAGAGCAGATGCGGAAGACCCAGACACGCTGACCAATCAGAGCATAGAGTGCCTTTTTTTTTTTCAGAGTCAGAATACAGGTATATTCACACAAACAGTATGTGAATAATAAAGGGTTCTTATGAACATTAAAGTATGTAAACATTGGGTCTTTAAGTTTGACGTAACACCCTTTCAGAATACTATTTTGCTCAAAACGTTGAACTTGCTTGCTGCTTGCTTGATTGCTTTTTTTACATTTAAAGCATGTAAACCATTCTCTAGTTGAACCCTAACATACAAGTATGAACCCAACTTAATTGTATGCATAGTACGTGGAAAACTTGCCAACATCTTTTTCTCTTTCCCCTCCAGATAATTGCCTTTATGTTAGAAGGAAAGAAATCCAGAACGACGCGACGACCTAAATCCACAGAATACCAGAAACTGGAACAGCATGTAAGTTGTTGATGTAAAGAAATGCATTTCTTCTTTTGCAAAATTAAAAATTAAGTATCGTTAAATACTTTTTGAATTCCCTCCATTTTCTTTCCAGATGTAATCTCAAGACATCCTCTACAAGCCATTGCCTGTAGCAGCTGAATACACTGGGGGTTGTGTGAAAGGGCGAATCGATCCTGTCATTAGATATTTGCATTGATTTCTCCCTTTATTAAATGGACATTCTTCTATTTTCTACCTACACATGCTTATCAGATGACTATGCAGATGACACTGTTGCCTTATTGAGGGTATTGGTGAAATGCAGTGAAGGTAAAAATAAGCATGCTGTTTTTGCACTTTGTGTCGTTATTCCACTTTTAAGGCAAACGTGTAATTTGACCTGACTAAGGTCCGGACTCAGGATATTTTGGTAGCAGGTGAAAATATTAGCTGTTTGGATTCCAGACTTGTTTATACAATACGCTAGTAATTGCACTGTACACTAATAAGCCATCTAAACCGTAAAATACTGTCTGTGTACAATTTCTTTTGAGGTTTAAATGTCTATTAGATCAAATGTTGAGAGAGTTTAGATGTACTAAAGTGTCATAATGGATTTCTGTTTGTGACCATAGCCATATGGTGTTGGCCAGATGAATGTAGACCCTTTTTATTTTCCAAATATGATGCTAGCACAGTGCTTACCCACTTTAACGGCCTAAAGGCTGAGACGTAGACGTATGAAGGCTGAGACTTGGACATCTAAAGACTGTGCTTTAAGCAATAGTTTTGGAAAATGTGCTGATTCAATTCCTTGATGACAGTTAGATGAGAAGATCCAACACCACTCTCAAATAGAACAACACATTAAATATGACATTAGGCAACAGCCAGCTTCCTGTAAACTTAGCCTAGCAAGAAAAGGGACACACTCCCATCATGTTGAACTAGCTCCTTGTGATACAACTGCATAATCTGCAGTCAGTGTGTTGGATACACATGTAAACACCTTTTTTTTTTTTAAATGTATCCAGACTGAATGTCATGCAAAACAATCTGAGGTATGACTGCCATTGTTTAAATGTTGTTTACCTGAAAGCTACCAGTTTGGGTACTGCATGGCTGTCCAAACACCCCCGTGGCTTCCTCTATTAATTGAACTCTATTTGAAACATGTGTTGCTTTGCATTGACTGACAAACTGTTGTCTGAAACATTGTCACGTAAAAACAGTTTTGCCAATGGCAAAGAGATGCATTGCTTTGACTGTTGGGCTTGAATTATTGGGGGGAGGGGGTGTCTATCGATAGGTTGACCACTAATGCATTGTAGAGTAAGTGTGTGTGTGTTCAGAGATGAGACTTGTGCCAAATTGTCAAGAATTTTACTGTTATTCAATGTGTGATTCTTGTGTTGTGCCTGTTTGCTAAATTAACATTTTATTTGTACCAGGCGTGGTCATGGCCTATGGAAAGCCCTCTTGTAAAAAGGTGAATAAATCTAACCCAATTGTTTATTGGAAAAATCAAAGTCCATATCATAAAAATATTTTTCTGTGTCAAATTTGCTAAGAAAACATTTATTAGTTAATTTGCTGAGTGAAATGTGCACAACAATTAGTTAGAAAACATGATGAGTCTTACTTTTAATAAGTCTGGCAGTTAGCATGAAATCTGCATGTCTTCAGAATGTTTATTAATGAACATATGGCTAATTCACTTATTTCAGTACGTCAGGAGTGGCTTGCACAAATGTGTCTGCAGAGCCCACTGCGATGAGTACTGAATCTAAAAATTAAAGCGTTTTGTACTTTCTAGCCTCTGAGTTGGATTCCCCGACTGCCTTGACTGTCACAACTACTTTAGTGATTCAGATCCTGTCATCTGCAGTCAGTAGTCAAACAAGAACTCTGATCCTTAAGTAAAAGTATCAACACAATAATGTAAACGTCAAAATCCCAAGTATTATCGAAATATAATGTATTAAAAGGAGAAGCACTTGTTATACAGGACAATGGCAACTGTGGTTGATCCTTATGAGAATATTTATAGTATATTTTATAATGATGCAACAACCCTTATGTAGCACTTTACTGTTGTAGCTGGCCGAGGTGGAGCCAATTCATCTACCTTAGGTACAGTTGGGTAGTTTAGTCCAGTGATTATAGAACTCAGGGCCCCTCCAAAAGATACATCTAATGGGATGTGAGGTGATTATGCAGGAAAGAAGAATAAACTACGCTAAAGTTATTTTTCAGGCCTTTCTCAGAATAGGAATCAGAAAGCCATTGATTGCCAAGAACGTTTTCATGTACAAGGAAATTGCCTTGGTCTTCAACGTGCACAGTGATTGAAAAGAAGTGAATAATAAGCAAAGTACTGGAGTCAAGAGCAGAAATAGGAAAATTACCATACAAATATGAAAATACTTAGGCTAACATATATAAGAAATTAGGTACAATTTAACACTTAAAAACAACATAGAGCTGTGCAGAATGTGCAAAAAGTCTGGTAGCAGGGGTTGTGGTTCTCTACTGTGCTTTTTGTGAAATACTGGACAAACTTTACGTCTGAGTGGAAAAAAGCTGAGCAAAAAAGTTTGGGATTTATGGTATTTCATAAGCATTTATATATATATATTTTAATGTAGGTTAAACTCAATCTAAAACTTTCACTGTAGCTGTCAGATAACTGTAATGAGTCAAATGCAGTGCAGCCCATAATACCTCATCAGGGAGTACAATAAGCCTTTGTTTCTTTACATGACTAAACAGGACTGTGGCCTGTATTCGACACACAGTACAGTATATTAATGTCCATACATTCCTCCATTATTCAGTACTGCCCACATAAAGCAGTGCAGTGGCTTCCTCACAGTGGCATCATGTTCCTGGCCTCCTGTTCATAAATGTCCGGCACCTCTCCCATGGAGGAGGAGATCATCCGGACAGAAGTGCACCCACGAAGCTCCATCTCATACCGGATGAGCTGTTTCCAGAAGCCATTATTCGGCCTCACCACGGGCCGACAGGTCCTCACCCACACGTGGGCATCCAGGAGTGGCACGCCGCGGTGCTTCATCAGGTAGGCCATGCACAGGGAGGCGGAGCGGCTCACACCGGCGTTGCAGTGCACCAACGTGCGGCCGCCGCGCTCCGCAGTCAGCTGGATCTTATCCGCCACCTCGTCAAAGTGCTCGCTGAGAGGAGACACCGGAGAGTCCGCCAGCGGGATGTGGACGTACTCCACCCCGGGATGAAGAGGACAGCGGCTCTTGGTCTCGGTGACGTTTACGATGCACGCTATCTGGCACCGAGTCACCTGAGAGGAATCATTAGCCGCCCGGACATTACTGAGGTAAAGATGGTCGGTGACTCGGCACAGGCCTGACAGACCTGCGAGACCCGACTGATGCATTCACAGTCTGAAATTCACCGCTGCACGAGAGATGTCTTACCAAAATGATTCAAATAGCCCTCATCCATGAAGTAACCATGGAAGTAACCCCAACCCAGGAAGGCCAAATCCGTGTGAGCGCATGCGCTGTCGCCCCCTGCTGGATGGGAGGGTTTTCAAGCGGGAGACAGAAAACAACTCATCTTTTGAGGTCTAACCTCTCCCCACGGTCTTATTCGTTTACAGTATTTACATCAAGTCATCATAACACACAATTGTTATTTCATTATTTATTAAAATGATGGTTATTATGGTTAGGCGACTGTCAGATGTGGTTGAATGATTTGGAAGGATAAGACACCTTAAACTATTGTGACTGAACAACTACTGGCCTGATTTCTATGACTTTTGCTCTGCACAGTCACACTCCCTTTGGAGGATAAATCCCTTTTCTTAGTAACCGTGCTATAGTCACTTTAATATAATCACATCAAATTTTCCCATTTAACACATTTTCAAATCGAATGGGTTCGTGGGGCATCAGATTTTCTTTCCCAGCACTGAATCTGTTTTACTTTACCTTCAGCAGGTGCGTTTTGAATCCCTGCTACTTATTATTGCTTGTACTCTGTGAGCATGTTTCAATGATCACTGCTGAGCTCATGTGACTTTTTTATTTAAATAGTCTTCATTTTAAATGTATTTTTAATTTGATAATTTTCATAATAATAATAATAATAATAATAAAAATAATATAATACCAAAGCTTATTTACAAAATGCTCCAAATAACATTTGAAAAAGTGCTCCAGAAACAAAACAGACACAGGCTTACAGGGATAAACATGGAAATTATATAAGAATAACAAGTAAAACCAACCCTCTAAAAATGTAGGCCTTTATATAATGTTTTCTTTTTTTTCTTATGATAATAAGAGAAGCTGATTTAACTAGTTGATTGACATAAGAATTAACTATGTTGAAAGAAAAGATCTGCACAACCGGGCACGTTTGGTGCTGTTGTTGTTTTGCATTTCGTAGATTGATGTCTTTCTCTTAAGTGTTGCAGCATCTATGTTATTAATGAATGAATCAACATCATCTCTAAAGCAATTGATGATTACTGACATTAGTTTCAAAAAATGCACAGTCGTTTTGTACTGTTTTACTCTGCAGAACAAATAATCTCGTACATTTAACATTTTTTCTTTCTAAACAGGGACCTTATTGCCCTACCGAAGAACTTCTGTATTCTCTTCAGCCGGCTCTTCTTAGCTTTCACAGGTGAACCTCCACCAAGTGACCCATCAGCTGGAGTGGCTGTACCACGGCTGACAAATGGTTTCTCTTCAGCTGAGCCCAAAGCACCTACACCTCCAGCAGCTGCTGCTCCATCATTTGAGCAGGGCGTGTTTGTGATGCCATCGCAGGAGCATGGATCATCCGATACTGCGCCATTTGTACGAGGTCTGGCTGAAGGCCCTTCACCTTCGGCCTCTTCATTAACCTCGTCGTCAGAAGGAAGTTCCTCTTCCTCTTCCTCTTCGTCATCAGACAGACAGACCAACATTTTGTCAAAGGACTCGTCCGCACTGAATAAAACATGACAATCAGTCAGTCAGAATCCAAATCCATTCACCCAACAGCACCAACACACAGCAACTTACTACAAGCTGGGGTCCATCTCATCCATCAAATGGGCCATTGAGACAAAGGGGTGTTGGAGAGCCTTCTCAGGAGTGATCCTCTTCTCAGGGTCCGTATGGAGGAGGCTTTTCAGGAGGCTCACAAACACTCTTTGGTCCTCCAGCTCAATGGATTCCTGCTTCTCCGTGTTGAGCTGGATTTGAAACAAAGTGTTCAGTTCATCCTTTCTCTGACAGCAGTCAATAATAATGATAATAATGATTTACTCTTTACTTCACTAAACCCCTAAGCCCTAACCACAGCGACTTCCTGGTTGATCCACTACAGTTTTCCAAGTGTCTACTACGGTCTGGTTTCATAATAGCAATTTCTCATTTATCCCCCATGTTGAATAGGCCGTTTTCACAGCATAATTAAACCTATTTAAGGCCTGGTGCAAAAAAACATTCTAGTCTCTATGTTTAGGTCAATTCTCCATGACAACACTGTGGTGGTGGTGGAGGGTTGTACCAGGCTAGTTTTTATTTTATTGGAGGTTAAAGTTTATGAATAATTAGAGGTGCGGCCTCTTGAGTGACAGCTAGCCGCTGGCCCTTGCTTCTCCTTGGAGGTATACATCAGCCAGATGGACGTATGTCCCCCCCTCCCAACGTCACATCATTGCCCTTTTTTGGTAAGAGGAAATGAGGCCGAGTCAAAGTCTGACAAGATTGCGACTCCTGTAGGTGAGTATGATTTTAATCAAGTTGAGAGAACGGACCTCGATGGAGAGGCTATGTCCATTTTTTTATACAGTCTATGACTTACTGTTATCAGGTCATCCAGACTTTCTAAACACCTCTCCCAACTTCGAGGCTTCATGCCGGTGCAATGCTGGTATTCCCCTGGGGTCTGCAGAACAAATGTATACGTCAGACGCTTCTCCCTCAGAGTTTTAACCATTTCAAAAAGTTGTTGTTGAATTTGGAGACAAAAGCAGAACAAGATTAACCCACCTTCAGCCACCATTTGGGGTTGTCCCACTGCCGGTTCATCTTGAAATATCTGTTGGTGTAGTAACCAGCACTGAGGAGGTGTTCAGCAGGCTGGTCCAGTATGTCAACAATGTCTCTCATCTGGAGAGAGAATAGAAAGGATCACGTCAGCTGGCATCCAATCCCCTGTTGCATTCAGACATGAACCCGTGTGTTTAAATCCCAATATATTTGGTTACTTACGCTCTGGTATTCGCAGCATGTTGCAAACGGGTGTTGGGCGACGTACATATACACGAGCATGCAGCAAAGACCCCACATGTCTATCGCCTCGGAGATGGGTAGACCCAGGGTGACTTCTGGTGCCCTGTGTGTAACGAACAAGAATCACAAGAGCTGTTAAGTACTGTGTCAAATCCAGCATGTGCACTGAAGATTGACACAACCTTTGTTACATCACTTAAATCCTTAACACACAAACATGTTCAAAGATTAGCTTTGCAGACTGACCTACCTGTAACCCAGAGGTTGGATTGTACACCCATGTAGGTCTGTCGTCTCTGAGGCGGAGAAGGACACGCCAGAATCTATGAGTTTCACCCTGAAGGGCTCACCCGAGGGTCTGCCAGCATTATGTTGTCTGGCTTCAGGTCTGAGTGAATCACACCGATGCCCTTCAGGGCGTCAAAGGCCTTCAGCAACTATAGAGACAATGGAGGAAATGTGGATGTTTATATATTTATAACTAAATAGATATCTAAGTTCTTCCTCAACTGACCGAGTATACTGTCATAACTTATTAACAGATCATTCAAAGTCACACAGTCTTTATCTGCTGGGCTATTGGCCGTATGTCACTGAGAGTCAGTGGCTGGCCGTCTCTGTCCCTGATCAGCTGAAGAGGACTCCTGTTCAGCATCTCAAAAGCGAGACAGGTTTGTCCTTTGTGTTCAAACGTTTCAAGGAAATGCGCCACGTTCTTCTTGACTGGGTCAAGAGCACTCATTGCTTTAAGCATTCTGATCTGGAGAAAAAAGGAAAATGAAAAGTTACAAAGGATGGTATCAGCGGCTTGATAAAATAGAAAATGCGTCAAAAAACAACAAAGAACAAAATAAGTTACCTCTCTTTTAATGCTCCCGCTATCATCCTTTTTTAGGATCGTAAGGGCCACGTCCTGTGATGTGATTAAATTCAAACATCTGGCCACTTTGCCAAAGCAAACCTTCTCCGATGTAGTCCTGAACGAGGTAGAGACCTGTGTCACTGCACAGTACGTCGCTCTTTTGTACATCAAAGACTTCAGATTCCCTCTCCTCATCTGCTAGTGCAGTATAGACGTATTAAGAAGCATAACGTTTACAAGCGCACAAGCGTCCCAAGTACAGTACTTGAGTAAATGTACGTAATTAGGCTTCTTCACACTGTGTGTGTGTGTGTATTGTCTTTACCTGTTTTGTCAGCTGTCAAACAGTTGTCTGAACATGAACTTGATGGCATTTTGCCAAAATAAAGTTTCTTCCAAATTCTCTTCATTGTAACATTTTAACTAACTGTTTCCAATTCTGGTTTGTAAGTAGTGAAATGTTTTCATCTATAGGTAAACAACAAGTTGATCCGTTTTATAGGATCATAACGCAGTATGAGACAGTTTCATACTAAAGATAGAAGATTATACTGTAAGGCCGTTTTATGACAAAAAGAATATATATTGTTCCAAAAACACACTTCATTTTGACATGTGACTTTGATTTAGTCTTATTTTTTTCCACCTAAATGTATTATTTTTAATTATTATTTTTGTCACACCAACTCGACATTAAAAGGAACAAATATAATAACTAATTTGTACTAATGTGTAAATCATAAATAAGTCATAGAGTGTGGTATTTACCTACTCTATATGTGAAGTGTCTTGACATAACTTTTTATGTCAACATAATGTATATGATAGTGTACTATGATGCTCTGGGATTCTTGACACAAGATATGCTCAAATCCAACTGTAACAGTATTCCTCTAGCACCACCCTAAGGCCTGAAAGTGGACCACAAATCCACCAAACAAAATGTGTTTATATAAAAGACGGTCAAAAACAACTTTACAAAGTTATTGATCATAAAAAAGGCCTATGTCACAGGATAGCAAAAAAAAATCACAATGAAGTTTTCACAATGAAAATGTTTAATATTGCCTACATTACAATATGAATAATCAATCAGCAGTGACACTTCAAATTAAACAATTCAATAATTAAACCATTAGTTACACTATGGTGGTGTTATTGTGTGTGTTTGTGCGGTTTAATTAAAATATATTATAGCATATATGTGGTATATGTTTGTGCATATATGTGAAGAAATCAGTTGATAATTGAGTCTAATGCACCCTAAACCATTAGTAAGGTTACAGTATTTCCCTTTGAAATACAATTAGGCTATAGTGCCCAAAAAGCCAGTGTAGTGAAGTGACCACGAACATATATAAGCTTAAAAATGGCTTTAAAGTTTGTTTACTGTCCAACAAATGAATGAATATTTGGCACACTGATGATAGATTATGGCTCACTAGTTTACCATTTCATGTTTTTTATCCAAATCAACCCTAACCTCCATACTTCCAGTGCAGAAATCATGTTATTACTGTGTTCGTAATTACTGCAGTTAGGCTTTGCAGGGCACTATAGCAGAATAGGCTCCTATAGTGTCTTTTGGTTTGAGGTGGTTCTAGCTGGTGGCGCCTGCAGGCAGTCTTCGGTTGCCCAGGAAACACAGATGGTGGATGAAGGGCGCGCATACAAAAGACCATAAACCTGTGGCAGCAGCTGGAGACCGAGACCACTGATTAATTCAAGTCTGTGCAGTCCCGATTAGTCAAAGACGTCTCTGTTCTCCCAGAAACCGCCCATCCATTTTAGTCTTTGTCCCGGGGCTTCCGTCTTTACTTTCTCCTGTTTCCCCCGGACCGCTCTCCGTCAGCGCGCAGCTGTTGTCGGCACTCCCACATCTGCTTGTCTCGGCTCGGCAGCCATGTAGGCGACGCTCGTGTTAGTGCGTAGCGTGTAGGTCCAGAGGGGGCGACAAGACCAGACCAGCCCTTTTTTACTGCGGGCTCATCGCTGCACACACACGGCGTGTATTCACAGGTTCGGCCGGCAGCCTTCCCCGAAGAAGAAGAAGAAGAAGAGGATGAAGAAAAGGGGGAAGGAGAAGTGGTCTTTTCGCACCGTTTGATGCTGCGGGACAGGTTGAATCTGGACATCACTGGTAAGAAAAAAAAAAAACAAAAGACCCTAAACTTCCCATTATTCTGTTCTGCTTTCACAGTCAACGATTTATTGCAAATGAAACTAAGTAAATCGGATTTATCTGTTGTGAAATTAGATAAACATGGACTCAGTTCATTTCCTGCAGAGGAGGGCCTAGTCTGTGTTTCCTCAACCTGACAGCCTTGCAGGGTTTATGAATATTAAAATTGATATTTCTGGTGGACACATATGCCTACCAAATAAGAATGGATGTTCATTTAATATCGGACGATATGTTGCTGTAGGTCTCTCATCTCCAGATAGACATTGGGGTATGCTACAGTATGAGCTGCAGCCTCTGTACTGTTTTTTTGTTGCACTGCTCAGATAACAGACACATTTAACACAAGCCCTACAGTATATAATCTAAATTACTGATTATTCATTCCCTTTATTTCTAATTTTAATATAAGCAAATACAGTGAATCATCTACTGCAGCATCAGACATTCGTTTAAACACATTTAATCAGTGTGCTTTTATTTTGTAGGGTACCTTGTGTTCCTTGTTACTGGATTCATCTACAGAACTACTGACATGTCACCAGTCAGGACACTGGGAACCACCAGCAGGACAGGTTATGTGTACAGGCTGTTATTATCTTTATCAAATTGAATTGCACAGTCAGTAGGGTAACATATTTTAGCAGTGTTTCATTTGTCTGGAGATTAAAACATTATGGAGAAACTAAAGAACTAATAATCCCTGGGGTGTTTTAGACAGTTGGGTTGCGTCCCACTTTTCTGCTGCTTTTGTTGTGTGTTCCTCTCCAGTTACACCGATGAAGAAGCAGACCGGGGGACTCGAGCTGGACCTCAGAAGTGACATGGCTCCATCGCCCTCAGACTGGTAAAGGATCTGTTAGTGGATTTACACCTCTGTGACTTTTATCCCCCTCATATTCACTTTTAACACTCTGCACTGTGACTTGTTATATAGGTCTAGATGAAAATAAACTGCAGAGCCAACTTTTATGGACTCTTATCTTGCTTTTACCCACATACAGGATGTGACCCTGACTGTGTACGAGTGTGCAGCCTCTGTGCCGGCTGAGAGTGCAGATAAATGAAGAGCAGATAGAATATGGGAGATTAGTTATGTGTTAAAATTGCTGCCATATTTTCCACTATCCTTTTTCCAGGATTATGGTTAAGAGGGGAGATAAACCAACCTGAGAGTGGAGACCATGACCAAATCAGATTTAGCATAATCAGCTTTTCTGATTCATTATTTAACATTACACAGGATTATCCACGGAAGAAAATGATTTTAGATCAGGGTAAAAAGTAATATCCTGTAAAAGAGGAAAGTGTTAAGATTTAGAAAAATCTGAAAATCACTTTCTTTAAAGGTCTTTAAAGGTCCCATATTATGCTCATTTTCAGGTTTACACTTGTATTTTAGGTTTCAATTAGAACATGTTTACATGCTTTAATGTTCAAAAAACACATTATTTTCCTCATACTGTCTGTCTGAATATAACTGTAGTCACCCTCTGTCTGAAACGCTCCGTTTTAGCGCCTTTGTCTTTACCCCCCCGTCTGAGAAAGCCCTGCTCCGATTGGTCAGCCCGTTCTTATTCTCAGGGCGTCAAACACCACATTTTTATCACTTGTCTGTATGAAACGCACCAAGCGTTTAACTGTAGACCTATCCACGGCAATATCAGATGCTCAGAGCAAGTCATCCAGGATTAAATGCGACAAAGTCCATGTAGGGAGGAGGTCAGGGGGACGAATGGGTCAAACAATCACCGGACTTTCACAAAGGAGATCATGGTCCGTGTCCCGTTCAATCTCACGCTTCACTGAAGTCACGTTACGAATGTATTTTGTTTTAATCCCACCCACCATCTTTTCTAACCCTAACCAAGTGGTTTTGTTTCCTAAACAAACACAGTATACCTATGCAGTTTGTTTTAAGGTAAATGGTACCTTCACAGTATTTATAGCACCTTTACTTACCTTTTAATAAGAAAAGACATAGAAATCTTACTTTTTACGTTATTGGGACTTTTAACAGCTGTCGTGTCTTTTCTCCTGCAGTGACTGATGCATGCTGCCATCACTGCTGTCCTGTACCCTCAGAAGAAGAGGATCCGTGTCCAAGTGTTTCCCCACTGAGAGACGACTTCTGCTGCTTCTGTTCTGTGCATCAGTGAAAAGGGCTTAGAAGAGTTCAAAATGGCGCCAATGCTTTGTAGTCGGTGTCAGCATGATCAGATATAGCATGGAGATATTTCCCGGGGGATTTTTTTTTTAGTCCAAAATAAGTTGCTGCAATCCTGTTTCTGTCGAATCTGCATATTCTCTGTGCGTAATATCCACCCCCATTCTCACACTGACATCTCATCATCACCTCAGCACTGATCCCTTCACTCCATTACCTTGGTTACCCTGTCTAACACTTTGGATACTCATCCTCACATGAGACACTTTAAATTTACTAAGTGTTCTTTTAACGTGTATTAACTTCTCACAGAAACTAGCATGTATCGTTGCCGGATTCAGAACTGGAAAGCTCTGACATTTAACGCCTGTAAAATCTGCTTCAGCGTGTGAGAATGACTAGTTTTCTCACATTATGACAATGTGTAATTCACACAGTATGCTCTGTGTTTGTCTTGGAACTTCTTAATTTGGGTGTGATACCAGCTACTTTTAATGCACAGTGTGTATTTTTACTGTAGTGTGTGTGTGTGTGTGTATGTGTGTGTGTGTGTGTGTGTGTCTCAGTGTCTGCGTGAGTGCACGTGTTTGTGTGCATGTGCTCTATTTGTGTGTGTGTTTGTCCCTGTGTGTGTGCATGTGTCTGTCTGATAAAACACATTTTGTAATGGGCCTGAAGCTACTAGCTGCTTTTCGGTGGTTTTCCCATCGCTGCACACTTTCAAAAATGCCTGAAGTTCTTCTTTTAGCACACTATATGTACCAGACAAATGATAAAAAAAATATATATTTACAAATGATTCTTAGCATTTGTTAAGATCTCATTGAAGTTAGGTGGGGGTTCATGTGATTTAGATAATCACAAGAATGTCACCGGAAATTAATGGTGTGTGGTTTTCTAAATGATGCCTGCTGGCACTAATTAAACAGTCCTGATGCCTATAGCCCCATCATATAATACTTCAGCAAATTACAGCAAATGCTAATAATTATGTGCAAATAGCTTTTTACCCAGGTCTGGCTTCTACTAACAGTATCTGACTAATATCTAACAATACTAATGTCTGCTAACAGTCGAATGATTACTAACCTGTACTCTGAATGCTGATGGCTGGCCTTGTTCTTTCTAACCCACTGTCTAACCCTCTGCTTTATGCCCGCAGTCCTATGCACACACTCCTCTCTCATGATCCTGCAATCCTTCTGCCAGAAATCACAGATTAAGATGAATTATTAAAGCAGAAAAATCAATGAAAACGGTTGAAGTGAGCACGTCAAGAAGGGTTTCAGGACTTGGGAATGGAAATGTTATTAACCACTAGATGAAAGGAGGAGCAGAAAGAGCTGTTTGTATAAAACTGGGTTGACCACATACTTTAGAAGAATCCTCACAGAACCGATTACGATTTGATCCCAAATGATATCTGTGTTGCACTTCGTGGGCTAAATTCACATCTTCGGAGACAGTCTTTCTGTCTCTGCCTGCGTGCTGTGTGGTCAACCCTTGCAGGTCAGTGCCTGGCTCGTTGTCACCACAGGCCGAGCGAACCTCTACTAACTTATTATGGTGTTGATACTAACAGTGGTGAGGCTGTAAAGGCCCACCTGTAGCTCTTACTAACATCTGTGTTCTGTCTGACTGCAACACCCTGATGTGTGTAATCACATTATTCCGTATCTTTGTTACTCTTTAATTAAATCAAAGCATGCCTTGTGGTACTATAGTGATGTTTATTAAATTACATGGAAGCTTTTTATCCAAAATATCTTCTAGCGCCATGAGTGTATGCTTTTTAGCAATGGGAACTAAAGTCCTATAGCTCTAACCGTGTCAGTAACACGCTCAACAGTAATCTATATAAATAACAAGCTACTAACATCTCCTAAAGTTAAATAAACATGTACTAACCAATGAGCTATTATTGGCTCTCTGCAAACTAACCAACTAACCCACTAATAACCTAAACTAATAATCTAACAAAAACTAACTCAAATCACTAACTTGTGCTGAGTGGCAGAATTAGTGAAGCACCCTGCTTTTGAGGAGTTGCATCACTTATTGAATGTACTAACATAGTTAAGTTTTTGAGACTTACTGACTATGCCTGTGTGTGTGTGTGTGTGTGTGTGTGTGTGTGTGTGTCTGTTTATTCTCTCAAGCAATAGTTTTAGGTACCAATGCAGATTATAGTCATTAGAACCGTTTGAGCCAAATGTGTCCACAGCACAAGGAAATGTATAAAACATACCCTACAAAACACTATGTGGAGGTATTATGCATGTAAATAAAAATAAATTCAATGTAAACAACTATTTTTGTACTGCATATTCATCAGTTGACTTTATTTAATACTTTTGTAATAAACAATTTTTGCATATTACCAAAAAAAACGTTGATTGCATTGTGTCTTTTCTCAATTATCTACATGAAAAACTGCAACCTATGGAGTCTAACACAAAAGACCCCCCTAGGCAAGCATTCAAATTGTTCCTCACAACAACAAAAGAAGCAGCAGAGACCTGTTTTTTGAACCCAGCCAGGAAAATTACAAGGTATTTAATGCCTATAGCGACATGGAGTGCCAACTTCAGGAGTGCCATTATCTGAAATAACATCTTTGCTCTTTTGACTGCTGTAATCACAGTGATCACACAAGAATGATTACTGTTGCAAGACGTTCAACACAAGTAGAGTCCTGCAGAATATATTAATTTATATAATATATGTTCTGGGTGTTTTTTTCTGTTCAGAAAGAGTTTGGAGGGTTTTTTAAGCATTTATTAGAGGATTATTCATGTTTGTATATGATGCAATTAGATCACCCCGTGTCACCTCTGGATTATTGTGTAAACTCTATTCCTGCTACAATTTGCCACACATAAATGGGAGGATTTCTAGATTTCCCTGCCTGCAGCACAACAGCAGGGGGCAGCAGCTCATCAGGTTAGAGGGTTGGATGTGTTTTGGTGCAGTGTAAGCTCCTCCATATATCTGTTTGGATGATGGCTACGTTCTGTATATTTTCTGTATTGTGGTTAAAACTATCGGCTTTCTGATTCACTTAAAACCACATATGTATCACGGAGTGTTTTAAAAAAAATACAGTTGGTGTCTTTCAACATAAGGGTGAGAAACACTTGGTTAGCTCTGCCAGTGGTACGATTTTTAACATGACCAAAATGTGTCTTTTCTTGCAAGATAAGCAGAGTAAATTCTTTAAGTGCCTCCACCTAAAGAGTAGGAATCAATTACGAGCTGATTTTCACCTCAAAACAGGAGTCACAACACTAAAGGCGTGCAGTTTTTGTCATTTAGATTGAGGAAATTGTGTATTGTTTCCTGAATCTTGTTGTTATATGAGATATATTTATGATACACTGATGTATAGTGGATGTTTATAATGAAACTGATATCAGACTGCTTGCAGTACGTGCTGTGGGAGTCAGAAATAGTCTTAGTGAAAGTTGCAAATCAAATTTTGTTGATATCTTTCCGCTCCATCCCTTGTTGGTTGAGATAGAAAGGTCATCCCATCTATATTTTTAGAGATGTGTAAGAAGACTGCAGCAATGTCCAGTGACATTAGATCCAAGTGTACCCCGATATGGAAAGCTTTGACCAATGTGATCAATGTATGTGTTCTATTTATCTATTCCCTAAATATCATGTGACACACAGAGAGAACGTCACACACACACACACACACACACACACACACACACACACACACACACCCCAGTGGACCTTCATTCCATCGTTGTCCTACTTTGCTTGTGTGTCAGACAGAAGGGGCTCTGCTTTGCCCCCCATTTGAGCCCGATGTGATCCAGATGACGGGGCTTCCAAAGGTAGGAGCAGCGGGGCTCGGGGTCTTCATGGGTCAGCTGTAATTCACCACAGAGCTCAGACAGCAGAGTCTTAACACACACACACACACACACACACACACACACACACACACACACACACACACACACACACACACACACACACACACACACACACACACACACACACACACACACACACACACACACACAAACTCTCACAGAATAGTGAGGCTCCACTTAAAGTCTTGAATATCACACAAACTCCAGATCAAAGGCAGGTATGCTGGGATGAAAAACATTAATCGACTTAATGATGTTCTCCAGCGAATGGTTAGTTTAGCCAGTCTTTGAAAATAATGCTCCAGTTTACAGGGGACTTGGATGCTGCAGAGGCATTTGTGGCCCATATATATATATATATATATATATATATATATATATACAGAGAGAGAGAGAGAGAGAGAGAGAGAGAGAGAGAGAGAGAGAGAGAGAGAGAGAGAGAGAGAGAGAGAGAGAAAGAGATGAAGAAGAAGCAGTGTGGGCTGGCAAGAAATAATTCCACAATTATCTCATCGTTTCAGAATTTCTGTGGATTTAACTGACTATTTCCGTTTTTACTCTTTCCTAAAAAAAGAATGAAGAATGTCTGTGCACAGTGCATATGTGTATGTCTGTGTTTATGTGTGTGATCCAGAAACAGCTCTCTGTAACCAGAGCCTCCATCACAAAGAGGATGTCTGCTGAAATAACAGCTCACTGCCTCCAACGGAATTTGTCTTTAAGCTGTAAAAGATGGCGAGGGAGAAGGAGAAAAACTGAGCTCGGGAAGTATTTCTCTCTGTGGTGCTGTAATCAGCAGCGCTGGGCCCAGCGGAGTTTAAAATAGTAAATCTGCTCAAAGACAGTTCAAGGGCTGAATAGAGATTGCTCTCCCTGCAGGTATGTGTGTGTGTGTTTGTCTGTGTGTCTCTGTAGTTTGAATGAAGACGTGTGAGCCTGGTTATAAATGTTGAGGCTTTTTTTAAAGGGTAGGCCTGGGTTTATTTTACAGTCAGTGGTGTTATATGTGTTCTACAAACTTAAATGGTCCATACTGTGTATATGTATACACACACTAAAAAAACCCAGTGTAATTTAGAGGAGAGATCCTTTATTTCTAAATATAATGGAAATACTGTAAGCACCATTACAAACCCCACCAAAAAAAGTTTATTAGCAAAACCTTAACATTTGCTTTTTTGACATCAGTTGCATTTCTTCATGTATCATAATGTTAGCCCTTGCAAATTGCTACATAGCAGACACAGACAGACCTCACAGCTCATGGCTGGCACTTATATTATTTTGGGCCCCAATACAAGTATTGGAGAGCAGCAGAGTTTGGGTCAGGGGTTGGGTCTTTAAATGTACAAAAGGGGCTTTAACACAAGGGCAGGGGGAGTTCACCAAAATGGTTTGCAGACTCTTAAAACATTTGAAGAAGGGGGAAATCCACCTAATCTCTATGAACAGTGTAATCTCTGTTTTAACCAGGCTGCAGGTTTTTCAGACCAACAGAACATCCAAGGACTCATGTGACTCAATGTCTGTAGAACCACAAGACATAATGTGGATCTAAGAGCCCAGACTCTTTTTCTGCTTTACCTTGATGCAGAATTACTTGCATACTTGAGTTTTCTGCAGTGTTATCCCACACACACTTTCTTCTTTGTGGATTCCTTGCTTCGTACCCTCAGCTACGGAAGCCCTGACCTGCAATGGAAAGCAAAATTTTGGTGAATCCATTTTCTAATTCCGATCTAAATGATTTTCTCTCCTGTGACTTTTTTTCATCCGTGCAACAGGTAGAGAAAATAAGTTTAGCCAGGATGAATTTTCTAAGAATTTCCCTTTTCTCACTTCCGTACTTCTATCTCTGTTTCTTAAACTTTTAAATCATCTTCCATTAAACTATCTGACACATGATCTACTTGGTCACGCTGTATCCTCCTCCCTTCCTCTTCTTTCTTCCATGGACCAAGTCCTGTTAATAGTGTGAAAATGGTGATATTAAGTCGGGTACCTGGTGCTTCCTAAATGTCTTTCTTTCCCCCGCCTGCAGCTGACATACAGAGACTAGATAAGCGAACAGTCGGAGAGGACCAATCTGTCCTGCTGGCTGGTGAATGATGGACAGTAATTAAAAGTTAGCTAATAACCTCTTCACACCTGACATTTCAACAGGGAGGTCCTGGACACCATTATCTACATATAGATTAAACAGCGTAATTGGCAGGGAGATAGGGTTAGGAGGATCACGAAAGGGAAAAGAGAAAAAAAGGCTAGGCCATTGCCAAACCATTAAGCAGAATATCTGAGTGACACTCTGATTTTACTCTTCTTGTTAATGCGACAGGAATTGAGCTGAACTAAAATGCTAAATGAATGAAGCCTATCTCGGTGTGGTTATTACCGGGGCAAACATCGGCCACGGAAAATAGCTTTAATTTCATAATAATTGCTAGATGGACGTGACTCGTTAGAGACACAATATGAGAGTGGAAGGAGAGGGTGAGGGAGGGGAGGAGGAAGGGAGGAGGAGGAGGATGGTGACGAGAGAACTCTTCTGAGGTTGAATGCTATTCGTTGGGCTGCACCACTTGTGCTCCCACACACTGCAATTTGCACAAACTCATTGATAAGTGATACTGTGGACTGATGAGATGAACATAGAGCGAATTAGTTGCACTTTCATTAGCATTGTGGAAATGTGAAAGTACTTCATTTAGAAACTAAAACATTCCTGAATGAGTTTCTACACAGGTTAACTGTTTTATAGTTCCCACAGGATTGTGTTTAACACTAATAGGCTATTACACATGCATCACATCATAACATTCAACATTTCTGATGGCTTTACTAATGAATGTGATATTTAGGTGAAGAAATACTCACTTTTCTGGGCCTGTGGGAGCTGCTGTCATCCCGCGTCTCCATTAAGGCTTTTAGTCCGTTTATTTAATACTTTGTTGCACAAGGATTAGTTTGACATTTGGGAAAATGCACTTATTCACTTTCACATTGATACCACTCATACCTTTTGATTATATGATGCTACAGCCAGCAACCAGTTAGCTAAGCTTAATGCAAAGACTGGAAGCAGGGAGTACCAGCTACAACAAAATCACATTCAAAGGTCACAACACCTACTTTACATGTTATATTTCATCTGTTAAGTCCACACAAAACCAGTAGTCTCATTGAAGTTTTCCAGACAACTAGTGGTGACTCCAGTAAGTCACTATAGAGAGGCAAAGTCCCTCCCCTTCCAGTGCCCCACATGAGACCATATTTTGGAATAAATATGTATGGTAGTCAATGACAGTAGACAAACAATTTAATTATCATCATTGAAATAATTCAATCCCCATTCAAGTTAGTGGAGTGCTAAACCAGAACTAGCCAGCTTGGCTGGTGGAAGTCTCTTGAGCCCCTGCTCTATGGGCCCTGTAATGCTGAAGCAGTGCCATCATCCAGGTATTTTTTTGGCTTCATGCGCCACGGAGCAGCTTGGAATGAATGAGGCTCAGCCTAGAGGCTATGATAGTACCATTTTGTGTGGAACCGCTCAGTGAACTATTTCTCTTGTTTTGCACAATACATGTCACCTTGCTTGCTAGCTAGCTAGCTACTAAATTAGCAATGTTCCACACACAAACACGAAAAATTATGTTGTGTTAGTGAGGTTTTCTTTTAACCTTTTGACAGAGTAGGCTAGCTGTTTCCCCCTTTATCCCAGTTTTATGCTAAGCTAAGATCCTGAGCATAGGCAGCTTCATCTTCAAAAGGCAGTGGAGTGTGGTATCCATGCTCTGGTCTCACACCCAGGTCATTGGGTTTCATGAACATTCCTTTTTTGATTGTAGCCTTAGTTGTTACCATTCTAACACTATTTTTCCAAATGTAGTTATAACTGTACACAATCGGGGGCTTTGTGTTGAAACCTACCCAAAAACCGGGCAGAATTAAAGCAAAATATGGAATTTTTCACAATAGGACGAGTTCGACAGACAGCAGGAGACACAACCATTTCTCAAAAGCAGAGGAAGTGCGTTTGTCCAACCTTCAGTCCCACAGCTGTGATGTACTACCTATCCTCACATATCCTCACCTTTCCTCCCCTATGTTCAGTTAATAGAAAGTAATATAAAACTGTAATGTTAGCTGAAAAGAAGTAGCTGAAAAACAGCCATGAAAACAGTTTTATTTGCTTCCCCCAAAATAAATCAAGTTGACAGAGTAAACTGAACAATAATGACAAAAGCATGCAGATAGTTGCGGCCCCTAAAGCTATCAAAAAGGTAATGGTTATCCTAAAACCTGCCAGGTCACTGCTCTGTGTTTTTGTGCCTCTTATTATCCAGTGATGAATACAAACCTTTTCTCCAGCTATAGGAGGATAATTTAGTCACATTTTCAGTCAGCTTTAGATTTTTGGCCTATTATTTTCACTGTCTGAGAAAGGGCAATTAGTCTACTGCTTGACGCTATTGCTTTAACCCAGTAGTTGTTTTTTGCACGAGCCATTCACCGAGGGATAATAATGCTCCCACCCCCCATACAATCCCTCATCCCCAAAAGACGACATAAAAAATGCCTTTCAATGGCAGATAATGGCTACTTGCTTGCTACAACCACTTTCCTTTATATCCCACTGAATAGCCATTTGTTTCATTGCAGAATGGTCATCTTGCACAAAAGTATATGCAGAAAAGGGTATCTTTAGGAATGTGATTGGCTGTAACACAAAAGTCTCCATTTCTGTTAAAGATGAATATAAAAAATATATATCTGCATTTTTTTTAAATGAAAATGAATCAAAATCAGTAGCGATTGTTCATGAATGTATGTAAACCCTCTCTTCACAAAGGTTTCACATGGTTTCCTCCCACCTCTGTGTCTTTGGTTTACAGCCTACAGTTGCATCTATAAAAACTGAGGACTGATTCCAACAGATGAAGCAGACTGTACAGCCATCACATAGAGCATATTTGGCTCTCTCATTATAAGTGTTAACACATTGCTGTGGATAATCACTCACAAGTGCTTCAGCCAAAGACAATTACATACCCCCCCCCCACACAAACACACAGTATGTTAAATGTATGTGTTCATCCATTATATTTAAATACTTGAAATTTTTAAGTAGTCTAAATTAACTAGACATTATTATTATTATGCCAGCTTTTTGCATGTGGAAGTTTTCCTATCTTATATTTCATGTGAGTGATCTTTTCACTGCAAGGCGACAAGGTTTGAAACTTATATATATTTTAAATATTTCTCTGAGATTTCTGTAATCGAACTTCCACCTTGTACATGGAGGAATATGGTGGAGGTAAACTCTCCACCACTAGATGTCCCTCTTGCTTAAGTCTGGAGGCTGCTGTGGCCTGATCGGAGTGTGTATCTGAGCCATCTGTCCATGACTTGTCTATCCAGACCCCGGGTTCATCCATCATGTCCAGGGGTGCTAGTCTCTCTAAAACTAAACAAGAAAACATTTCTTTATTCCTCTGCTTCATCTCTCCTCTCAGCTCTTTCCTTCTTTTCTCTCACATTCTCCACATTCTATCTCCATCTGTCTCTTTCCGTCCCCCTGCCTTCGATAAAAGGATCACTTTACTGTTTATACAAGGGGATTGGTGTTGTTAACAGGTGTAGGGTAATGGGATCCCTACTGGCAGCAAGGCACAGAGAGGGTCGCACACCCTCCTCTTCCCCACACTCACACTCGCACCAGCGATACTCTTCTGATGGATTGCACCCACCATTCATCTAAATTATGTCACTGGCAATGAGCTATCAGTTCAATCTGGCCTAAACGAAGCACAGGGTTTGTTTCTGTTGACACTTCCTCAGCATTCACTTCTCCTCCTGATTACTGTCAGGGCCTGTAGGAGTGACGCAGCACGGCCGAGCTTGCGGCCGGGCCCCCACTCTGTCGCACATTTTCTGTGTGTGTGGCCCTCTTTTCACGACCACTTTACAGCTGCTGAGAAGCTGTTATAAGGAAGTGGATGAAGACTATGAATTTGCATTCGATTGCTGTGACATGAACCCTGACATGCTGTACATTTACTACTCATTAGGTAAAACTTAACTTAAAAAGAGGTGTTACGGTAAAGGTCAGCACGCACGTCTAGTTCTCAGCTACTTATGACAGAGACATCAGTCTTGTTTGACATGCATATACAACCAGGCCAATATGTAAATAGAAAGGTGCTTTATTCCTGCCATCTTAATCCAGTCCAGCCATTTTGGATCCCGTGTTTCTCTTCTCTCACAGCCTTCCCCGAGCGTCCCCTCCTCCACGATGTGTTTAATTCCTTTTTCTCCTGGCGTCCCTTAGAAATTGTCCCAGCTGCATAACAGATGTTGAATATCTTTCTTCCTTTCTTTTTGTAGCCTCCTTTCCCCTTTATCTATATAACTCCCTGATGGCCGTGACGATGACTGAATTCATAATTCTGACCACACGGCCGCACATGTGATACCAGCGAAAACTGTGATTGCCACAGAGGCTGTAACATCATTTACATTTATTACAGTTCTATGTCTTTCTCTCCGCCAGCCTTTCTTTTCTCTTTTTTTATTTCACACGATCTGTCTCTCAAATTTGCAGTTTGCCTGGAGGAATTCAACCCTCCTCTAGTCAATGCTTTTGGCAGGGCCAGAGACGAGGGGCCGCAGACAAAGTGAGAGGGCCCAGAGTGCAAACAGTGAGAAGTGACTCTGTTTTTTTCCACCCATTGAGTAAAATTATACTAGGGCTAGAGTTTGATTCATTCCTGATTCTGATTATTCGACCATTATACTCATTCATTATGTGAAGCTTGATAATGTGAGGTAAAGTCTTCCCCTTTTCCTGATGGCTATAAAACAACTCATGGTTCAGACTTCTTAACTAGATGGGGGCGGAGAATAGCAAACAAGCAGAAAGGGAGAAAATGGAAAATGAGGAGAAGGCACACCGTCATCACCCTGGTTTCCTGATTCGCTGCTTAATTGAGCCTATCTAACATGTTGTTAGCTTGTTATTTCAGACAAACAACCCAATAAATGTTCCCCAGATTACATTATTGCAGTTGTAAAATGTACCCAGGGAATCAGTTTCTCTCTTTCTCTCTCTCTCTTTATATATATAAAAAAACTTGTGATCATGCCTCCCCCATACTCATTGTTTTTTATTGAGTTCTTCACCCACAGCAGCCAAATATAGAACTAAAGCCGCACTGATAGGAATAATGTGCAATACTTAGTTTTGAATCTACACCCAAAACGGTTTCAAATGCACATTTTACCAATGCCTGACAGTGAGTTCACAAGACTTACAAAAGAAAGCCCTTTCAAAACATTTGCGTCATTCCTTTGATGTCTAGACATTATATGTTTCTTCCTTTTTTTTTAACTAAAAAACTCTACATCTGACGAGCTAGTGTGTCATCTTCTAAGAGAGAGGTACTTGAATGAAGTCACTGTGTAGACAGTACAAAGCTTCCACATTGGTCCATATTCATGAAGGTGTAGCTATTACTGACATATTTTCTTATGGGAACAAATCACCAGTAGGGTGTGAAGAAGCTACAGCGTACACTACACTCTCTGGAGCTTTGTCACATTCAGCTGATCTGAGTCCAGTCTTTGTGTTGCGCCTGTCGTGCGGGGAAGTTCCCATGGGCGGGACAGTTTTTTTTTTCGGCCTCCTCCCTTATGAGAGTCAGTGGGAGGATGGCTAGTAGGAGGGCTCAGTGAGTAAGGGATTAGGATGACAGAAGGTAAGATGTAAGGTGAAGATCGAGGAAGTTCAACCGCAAAGGTCAAAGAGAACTAAAGAGACAGAGTGAGAGAGCATCTGTTGTATCTTGTGTACTCAGCAGTTTGGGTTGGGCCTCCTGCCTTTCAGGGGTTCAATATGAAGGTGCTAATTTATTTCTAGGAAGGGAGGAACAGTGAAATCATGGCCTTTGATCCCTTTTTTTGGAGTTACGCAGCTGTAAAAAAAAAACAACAACTGCATGACAAAAGGAGACCTATTACATCAGAAAATCTCCATGATAGCTTTGTCCATAAGAACAAATAAACGTCTTTCCTTTTCATCAGTGGTGGAAGAAGTACTCAGATCCTAAAAGTAGAAACTAAGAATAAACTAAAAATACTGTGTCTGAGTCCTGAATTAAAAATCTTAATTTTACTCATCACCCAGAACGGCTCCTTTCATAGTCGTTTATCATTAAAAATATATAATATGATTCTGCTTTTATCAATAATGAATACATGCAAGAGAAGCATTTCAATGTTGTAGTTTGTCAAGCCGACTTCTGGGTATATTAATAGTATGGTGCTGCATCATATCATCTGAGCATATCATGTGTTTTCTTTATGTAAAAAGTGTCAGATATATTTAGAAGTATAAAAAGCATGATATTGCCTATGAAATGTAGTGGAGTAGAAGTGTGAAGTAGCATATATTGGAAGTATATCAAAATTGTACTTAAGTTCTTGGGTAAATGTTTAGTTACATTCCATCACTGCTTTTCTTGCCAGCAATTAGTCAGTATCATGATTTTTCGCCGTTTCCCTTTGCATGATTAAAGTGTCTGCTGACCACTTTCAACCATATGACCTTAAGAACAGTGCTATTGATCACTTGCACTGATTGTTTTTCTTGTGTTTGTTGGGACCATTGCTCTCTTAGCCAATATTCCTCCAGCTGGATGACATTGAACATGCGCTTAGTTTAGCACACATGGGAGTGAGGGTTAGCAACAAGTCAATAACCGAAACACAGCAGAGCAGTGAAGGTTATAGAGGTGTTGTATGCGTGTAGACTTCTAAATGTGTGACTACCTGTGTGCATTAGTGAGCTTGCATGGCGAAGGCTTCTTGAGTCTGTTACGAGGCTGAGGTATTCCTCCTCTACCTCATTAGCGTTGATTTACGCCACAGCTAGGTGAAAGCAGGCAGGATGGACCTCCCACCTCCCCCACACACTCATACACACACTGCCCTCTCTCTTCTTCCCCTCTCTTTCCCTATCTCTCTCCTTCTCATTCTCCTGCCGCTCACAGACAATGGGGCCCTGGAGAATACCGGCTTGTGCTGAATTATTCAAATCAGC